>NW_028295202.1:0-225000 GCF_964341445.2 Mesoplodon mirus
TCTGTGACCATTTTAACCACAATGCTTCATGAACTTTTCATCTCAATGCTCTTTGACCCTTGTCATCAAAATTCTCTATGCCTTTCTCAGCACAATTCTCCATGACCCTTGTCATCACAATGCTCCAGGCGCTTGTCAGCACAATGCTCCATGACACATGTCATCACAATGCACCATGCGCTTGTCATCACAGTGCTCCACCATCTTGTCATCACAATGCTCCATAAAACTTGTCATCACAATGCTCCATGCACTTCACATCAAAATGCTCTCTCACCACTGATATCACAATGCTACATCACTATTTGTCACAGTACTCCCTCATCCCTGTCATCACAATGTTCCATGACTCCTGTCACCACAATGCTACATGCACTTATCATCACAATGTTCGATGACCCCTGACATCACAATGTTCCATAACACCTGTCATCAAAATGCTCCATGACCCTTTCCATCAAAATGCTCCAAGACCCCTGACATCACAATGTTCCATAACTACTGTCATCAAAATGTTCCATGACACATTTCATCCAATTGCTCCATGACCCTGTCATCACAATGCTCCCTGGCCTTCTCTTCACAATGCACAACGCCCTTGCCATCAAAATGCTCCATGCCCTTTGTCATCACAAAGATCCATGACCCTTGGCATCACAATGTTCCATGTCATTGTCATCACAATGCTCCATGAACGCTCTCCTCACATGGCTCCATGCCCTTGTCATCACAAAGCTCCATGACACATGTCATCAGAATGCTCCATGGCCTTCTCATCACAATGTTCCATGTCCTTGCCATCACAATGCTCCATTACCACTGTCATAACATTGCTCCATGAACCCTGCCATCAGGATATTCCATGGCTTTGTCATCACAACGCTCCATCACCCTTCTCTTCACAATGCTCCAAGAACCCTGTAATCACAATGCTCTATGCCCCTTTTCATTTCAATGATCCATGAACCCTGTCATCACAATGCACCATGAACATCATCATAATGCTTCATGCTATTGTCATCACAGTGAAATCAAAGTGCTCCATGACCTCTGTCATAGCAATGCTACCAACCCTTGTGAATACAATATTCCATAACACTTGTTATCACAATGCCCCATGACGCTCGTCATCACGATTATCCATGGTCTTCTCATCACAATGCTACATGACCTTTGTCATCACAATGCTCAATACACTTGTCATCAAAATGCTCCCTGACACTTGTGGTCTGCATGCTCCTTGAAACCTGTCATGACAAGGATCCATGCCTTTTTCATCACAATGATCCATGCCCTTTTCATCACAATGCTCCAAGACCCCTGTAATCACAATGCTCCACGCCCTTGTCATCCCAAATCTCAATGACGCATGCCATGAGGATGCTCCTTGGTCTTCTCCTCAAAATGCTCCATGCTCTTGTCATCACAATGTTCCAAGATCCCTGTAATCACAATGCTCCATGCCCCTTTCCATCAGTATGCTCCATGAGACTTGTCATCACAAGGCTCCATGGTTTTGTCATCACAATGCTCCAGGACCTTGTCATCACAATGCTTCACAACCTTGTCATGAAAATTTTCAATAGCCCTTGTCATCATAATGCTCCAAGCCCTAGTCATCACAATGCTCCATTATATTTCTCATCACAATCCTCCATTACATTTGGCATCACAATGCTCCATGCCATTGTCATCGCAATGCACCCTGACATATGTCATCACAATGCTCCCTGACACCTGTCTTCACAATACTCGATGACCTTCTCATCACAATGCTCCATGCCCTTGTCATCACAATGCACCATGCCCACTGTCATCACAATAATCTATGAAACTTGTCAAACCAATGCTCCATGCCACTGTCATCACAATGCTCCATGCCCTTGTCCTCACAATGCTCCATGACCCCACTCATCACAATGCTTCATAACGTTTGTCATCACAATGGTCCATGCCCGCCTCATCACAAGGCTCTGTGACCTTTTTAACCACAATGCCCCATGAACTTTTCATCACAATGCTCTTTGACCCTTGTCATCACAATGCTCCATGCCCACTCTCATCACAATAATCCATGAAACATTTCAGACCAATGTTCCATGCCCTTCTCATCAAAATGCTCCATTACACCTGTCATAACAAGCACCATGACACTTGTCATCACAATGTTCCACGGCCTACTCATCACAAGGTTCCATGACACTTGTAATCACAGTGCTCCAGACCCCTGAAAGCACAATGCTCCATGCCCTTGTCATCACAAAGCTCCATGACGCATGTCATCAGAATGTTCCATGGTCTTCTCATCACAGTGCTCCATGCCCTTGTCATCACAGTACTCCAATACCCTTGTAATCACAATGCTCCATGTCACTTTTCATCTCAATGCTCCTGGACCCCTGTCATCACAATGCACCATGCCCATCATCATAATGCTTCAGGCTATTGTCATCACAAAGAAATCTATATTCTCCATGACCTCTGTCATCATAATGTTCCAAACCCTTCTGATCACAATGTTCCATAACACTTATCATCACAACACCCCATGATGCTCATCATCACAATTATCCATGGTCTTCTCATCACAATGCTCCATGATCTTTGTCATCACAATGCTCAATACACTTGTCATCACAATGCTCCATGACACTTGTCATCAGTATCCTCCTTGAACCCTGTCATGACAAGGCTCCATGCCATTTTTATAACAATGATCCATGCACTTTGCATCACAATGCTCCAAGATCCCTGTAATCACAAATGCTCCATGCCCTTGTCATCACAATACTCCATGATGCATGTCATCAGAATGCTCCATGGCTTTCTCATCACAATGCTTCATGCCCTAGTCATCACAATGCTCCAAGACCCCTGTAATCACAATCCTCCATGCCCCTTTTCATCAGATTGCTCCATGAGACTTCTCATCAGAAGTCTCCATGGTCTTCTCATCACAGTGCTCCTGGAAATTGTCATCACCATGTTCCATTCCGTTGTCATCACAATGCTCCATGACACATGTCATCACAATGCTCCATGCCTTTGTCAGCAAAATGCTACATGACCTTGTCATTACAATGCTCTATGTGCTTGTCATCACAATACTCCATTTCCATTGTCATCACAATCCTCCATGAACCTTGGGATCACATTGCTTCATGCCCTTGTCATCACAATGCTCCATGCTCCTTGAAATCAAAATGATCCATGACCACTGTCATCACAATGCTCCAAACCCTTGTGATCACAGTGTTCCAAAACACTTGTCATCACAATGCTCCATGATGCCTGTCATCACAATACTCCATGCCCTTTTCATCACAATGCTCCATGACCTTTGTCATCACAATTCTCAATACACTTGTCATCACAATGCTCCCTGACACTTGTCGTCAGAATGCTCCTTGAACCCTGTCACGAAAATACTCCATGACATTTACATCACAATACCCCATGCCGTTTTCATCACAATGCTCCATGTAATTGTCATCAAAATACGCCACATGCTTGTCATCAGAATGCTCCATGACCCTTGTCATCCCAATTCTCCATGCACTTGTTTGCACAGTGCTCCCTGACCCTTGTCATCACAATGCTCCAAGCCATTGTCATCACAATGCTCCATTACCTTTGTCATCAGAATCCTCCATGACACTTGGCTTCAGATGCTCCATGCCATTGTCATCACAATGGGCCATTACATATGTCATCACAATGCTCCCTGACACCTGTCTTCACAATACTGCATGACCTGGTCATCACAATGCTCCATGCCCTTGTCATCACAATACGCCATTCCAACTGTCATCACAATAATCAATGAAACTTATTAGACCAATGTTCCATGCCCTTGTCATCACAATGCTCCATTCCCTTGTTATCACAATGCTCCATGACCCCTGTCATCACAATGCTCCGTGACTCCAGTCATCACAATGCTTCATGATCTTTGTCATCACAATCGTCCATGCCCTGGTCATCAACAGTCTCTGTGACCTTTTTAACCACAATGCTCCATGAACTTTTCATCACAATGCTGTTTGACCCTTGTCATCACAATGCTACATGCGCTTTTCAGCACAATGCTCCATGACACATGTCATCACTATGCACCATACACTTGTAATCACAGTGCTCCACAATTTTGTCAACACAATGCTACTTAAAATTTGTCATCACAATTCTCCATGCAATTCTCATCAAAATGCTATCTCACCAATGATATCACAATGCTACATCACTATTTTTCACAATACTCCCTCACCCCTGTCATCACAATGTTCCATGACTCCTTTCATCACAATGCTACATGCACTTATCATCACAATGTTCGATGACCTCTGACATCACAATGTTCCATAACACCTGCCATCAAAATGTTCCATGACAATTTTCCTCAAATTGCTCCATGATCCTCTCATCAGAATGCTCCCTGCCATTCTCATCACAATACACAACGCCCTTGCCAACAAAATGCTACATGACCTTTGTCATCACAAAGGTCCATGACACTTGGCATCATAATGCTCCATGTCATTGTAATCACAATGCTCCATTCAGGCTCTCATCACATTGCTCCATGCCCTTGTCTTCACAAAACTCCATGACACATTGCATCAGAATGCTCCATGACTTTCTCATCCCAATGCTCCATGCCCTTGCCATCACAATGCTCCATTACCACAGTCATAACAATGCTCCATGACCACTGCTATCACGATATTCCATGGCCTTGTCATCACAAAGCTCCATGACCCTTCTCATCACAAAGATCCAAGAACCCTGTAATCACAATGCTCTATGCCCCTTTTCATCTCAATGATCCATGAAACCTTTCATCACAATGCACCATGCCCATCATCATAATGCTTCATGCTATTGTCATCACAAAGAAATCAAAATGCTCCATGACCTCTGTCATAACAATGCTCCAAACACATGGGATCACAGTGTTCCATAACACTTGTCATCACAATGCACCATGATGCCTGTCATCACAATGCTCCATGCCCTTTTCATCACAATGCTCCATGACCTTTGTCATCACAATTATTTATACACTTGTCATCACAGTGCTCACTGACACTTGTCATCAGAATGCTCCTTGAACCCTGTCACGAAAAGGCTCCAAGCCTTTTGCATCACAATGCCCCATGCCGTTTTCATCACAATGCTCCATGCCATTGTCATCAAAATACTCCACAAGCTTGTCATGAGAATGCTCCATGACCCTTGTCATCAGATTTCTCC
Source organism: Mesoplodon mirus (assembly GCF_964341445.2). Lineage (NCBI taxonomy): Eukaryota > Metazoa > Chordata > Mammalia > Artiodactyla > Ziphiidae > Mesoplodon > Mesoplodon mirus. The sequence goes on from NW_028295202.1 coordinate 5,254, forward strand.
ATGCACTTGTCAGCACAATGCTCCCTGACCCTTGTCATCACAATGCTCCAAGCCATTGTCATCTCAATGCTCCATTACCTTTGTCATCAGAATCCTCCATGACACTTGGCATCACAATGTTCCATGCCATTTTCATCACAATGGACCATAACATATGTCATCACAATGCTCCCTGACACATGTCTTCACAATACTGCGTGACCTGGTCATCACAATGCTCCATGCCTTTCTCATCACAATGCGCCATTCCAACCGTCATCACAATAATCCATGAAACTTATTAGACCAATGTTCCATGCCCTTGTCATCACAATGTTCCATGCCCTTGTTATCACAAAGCTCCATGACCCCTGTCATCACAATGCTCCGTTACTCCAGTCATGACAATGCTTCATGACTTTTGTCATCACAATGGTCCATGCCCTCGTCATCAACAGTCTCTGTGACCTTTTTAAGCACAATGCTCCATGAACTTTTCATCACAATGTTCTTTGACCCATGTCATCACAATGCTCCATGTGCTTGTCAGCACAATGCTCCATGACAAATGTCATCACAATGCACCATGCGCTTGTCACCACATTGCTCAACGTTCTTGTCATCACAATGGTCCTTAAAATTTGTCATCACAATGCTCCATGCACTTCTCTTCAAAATGCTCTCTCACCACTGATTTCACAATGCTACATCACTATTTATCACAGTACTCCCTCACCCCTGTCATCACAAAGTTCCATGACTCCTGTCATCACAATGCTACATGCACTTCTCATCACAATATTCGATGACCCCTGATATCACAGTGTTCCATAACACCTGTCATCAAAATGTTCCATGACACTTTTCATCAAATTGCTCCATGAACCTGTCATCAGAATGTTCCCTGCCCTTCTCATCACAATGCACAATGCACTTGCCATCAAAATGCTCCATGTCCTTTGTCATCACAAAGATCCATGACCCTTGGCATCACAATGCTCCATGAACCCTGTCATCACAATACTCCATGGACATATTCAGCCCAATGCTCCATGATATTCTCATCACAATGCTCCATGACAAATATCATCAAAATTCTCCATGACCACTGTCATCACAACATTCCATGACACCTGACAACACAATGATCCGGGACTCTTGTCATCACAGTGCTACATTCCCTACTCATCACAATGCTCCATGACCCCTGTCAACACAAAAGTCCATGAACATTTTCAGCCCTATGCTCCATGACCCTTGTCATCACAATCATCCATGCCCTTGTCATCCCTATGCTCCATGACCCCTGTATTCACAAAGCTCCGTGACGCTTGTCATCACAGTGCTCCATGACACATGTCATCACAATGCTCCATGACTTTGTCAGCAAAATGCTACATGACCTTGTCATTACAATATTCTATGCGCTTGTCATCACAATACTTCATTACCATTGTCATCACAATCCTCCATGAACCTTGGGATCACATTGCTTCATGCCCTTGTCATCACAATGCTCCATGCTCTTTGAAATCAAAATGATCCATGACCTCTGTCATCACAATGCTCCAAACCCTTGTGATCACAATGGTCCATAATACTTGTCATCACAACGCTCCATGATGCCTGTCATCACAATACTCCATGCCCTTTTCATCACAATGCTCCATGACCTTTGTAATCACAATTCTCAATACACTTGTCATCACAATGCTCCCTGACTCTTGACTTTAGAATGCTCCTTGAACCCTGTCACGAAAAGGCTCCATGCCTTTTTGATCACAAAGCCCCATGCCATTTTCATCACAATGCTCCTTGCCATTTTCATCAAAATACTACACAAGCTTGTCATCAGAATGCTCCATGACCCTTGTCATCCCAATTCTCCATGCACTTGTTTGCACAGTGCTCCCTGACCCTTGTCATCACAATGCTCCAAGCCATTGTCATCACAATGCTCCATTAACTTTGTCAACAGAATCCTCCATGACACTTGGCATCACAATGCTCCATGCCATTGTCATTACAATGGGCCATTAAATATGTCATCACAGTGCTCCCTGACACCTCTCTTCACATTACTCTAAGACCTAGTCATCACAATGCTCCATGCCCTTGTCATCACAATGCGCCATTCCAAATGTCATCGCAATACTCCATGAAAATTATTAGACCAGTGTCCCATGCCCTTGTCATCACAATGCTCCATGCCCTAGTTATCACAATGTTCCATGACCTCTGTCATCACAATGCTCCGTGACTCCAGTCATCAAAATGCTCCATGACCTTTGTCATCACAATGGTCCATGCCCTCATTATCAACAGTCTCTGTGACCTTTTTAAGCACAATGCTCCATGAACATTTCATCACAATGCTCTTTGACCCTTGTCATCACAATGCTCTATGGCTTTCTCAGCACAATGCTCCATGCACTTCTCATCACATTGCTCCATGACCCCTGTCATCACAATGCTCGTGACTCCTGTCATCACAATTCTTCATAATATTTGTCATAACAAGTGTTGATGCCCGCGTCATCAAAAGGCTCTATTACCTTTGTAACCACAATGCTCCATGAACATTTCATCACAATGCTCCATGACCCATGTCATCACAATGTGCCACGCGCTTTTCATCCCAACGGTCCACAAATTTGTCTTTGCAATGCTCCATAAACCTTGTAATCACAATGTTCCATGCCTTTCTCATCACAATGCTCCATTACCCCTGTCGTAAAAATGCTCCATGACACCTGCCATCACAATGTTCCACGGCCTTGTCATCACATGGCTCCATGACCCTTGTCATCACAATGCTCCACGCCTCCTGTAATCACAATGCTCCATGCCCTTGTCATCACAAAGCTCCATGACACATGTCATCAGAATGTTTCATGGCCTTCTCATCAAAATGCTCCATGCCCTTGTCATCACAATACACCATGTCCAATGTCATCACAATAATCTATGAAACTTGTCAGACCAATGCTCCATGCCCCTGTCATCACAATGCTCCATGCACTTGTCATCACAATGCTCCGTGACACCAGTCATCACAGTGCTTCATAACGTTTGTCATCACAGCGGTCCATGCCCGCGTCATCACAAGGCTCTGTGACCTTTGTAAACACAATGCTCCATGAACTTTTCATCACAATTCTCTGTGACCCGTGTCATCACAATGCTCCATGTCTTTGTCAGAACAATGCTCCATGACCATTGTCTTCACAATGTGCCACGCACATTTCATCACCACGGTCCACAAACTTGTAATTGCAATGCTCCATAAACATTGTAATCACAATGCTCCATGCACTTCTCATCCAAATGCTCCCTCACCAGAGATATCACGATGTTCCATCTCTAGTCATCACAATACTCCCTCACCCCTGTAATCACAATATTCCATGACCCCTGTCATCACAGTGCTACATACCCTTATCATCACAATGTTCCATGACCCCTGACATCACAATGTCCATATGCCCTGTCATCAAAATGCTCCATGACCCTTTCCATACCAAAGCTCCATGACCCCTGGCATCACAATGTTCTACAACCCCTGTCATCAAAATGTTCCATTACACGTTACATCAAATTGCTGCATGACCCTTGCACTAAATGCTCCCTGCCTTTCTCATCACAATGCACCACACACTTGTCATCAAAATGCTCCATGACATTTGAAATCAAAAAGCTCCTTGACCCTTGGCATCACAGTGCTCCATGTCATTGTCATCACAATGCTCCATGAAGCCTCTCATCACATTGCTCCATGCCCTTGTCATCACAAAGCTCCATGACACTTGTCATCACAATGATTGATGCACTTCTCATCACAATGCTCCATGCCCTTATCATTACAATCCTCCATGACCCATGTATCACAGTGTTCCGTGCCCTTGTCATCAGAATGCTCCATGCCCACTCTCATCACAATAATACATGAAATATTTCAGACCAATGCTCAATGCCCTTCTCATCACAATGCTCCATTACCTCTTTCATAACAATGCTCCATGGACTCTGCCATCCCAATGTTCCACGGGTTGTCATCACAAGGCTCCATGACACTTGTCATCACAATGCTCCAAGACCCATGTAATCACATTGCTCCATGCCCTTGTCATCACAAAGTTCCATGACGCATGTCATCAGAATGTTCCATGGAATTCTCCTCACAATGCTCCATGCCTTTGTCATCACAATGATCCAAGAACCCGTAATCACAATGCTCTATGCCCCTTTTCATCAGAATGCTCCATTAGACTTGTCATCACAAGTCTCCATGGTCATCTCATCACAATGCTCCAAGACCTTGTCATCACCATGCTCTATTCCCTTGTCATCACAATGAACCAGGCCCTTGTCATCCTAATGCTCCATGAACCCTGTATTCACAATGCGCCGTGACGCTTGTCATTACAGTGCTACATGACACATGTCATCACAATGCTCCATGCATTTATCAGCAAAATGCTACATGACCTTGTCATTACAATGATCTATGTGCTTGTCATCACAATACTCCATTTCCATTGTCATCACAATCCTCCATGAACCTTGGGATCACATTGCTTCATGCCCTTGTCATCACAATGCTCCATGCTCCTTGAAATAAAAATGATCCATGAACTCTGTCATCACAATGCTCCAAACCCTTGTGATCACAATGTTCCATAACACTTGTCATCACAACGCTCCATGATGCCTGTCATCACAATAATCCATGCCCTTTTCATCACAATGCTCCATGACATTTGTCATCAAAATTCCCAATACAATGTCATCACAATGCTCCCTGACATTTGTCATCACAATGCTCCAAGCCATTGTCATCACAATGCTCCATTACCTTTGTCATCAGAATCCTCCATGACACTTGGCATCACAACGCTCCATGACCCCTGTCATCACAATGCTCCGTGACTGCAGTCATCACAATTCTTCTTAACGTTTGTCATCACAACGGTCCATGCTCGGGTCATCACATGGCTCTGTGACCTTTGTAACCACAATGCTCCATGAACTTTTCATCACAATTCTCCGTGACGCTTGTCATCAATTGCTCCATGCCTTTGTCCGAACAATGTTCCATGACCCTTGTCATCACAATGTGTCATGCGCTTTTCATCACAATGATCCACAACATTGTCATCGCTATGCTCCATAAACCTTGTAAGCACAATGCTCCATGCACTTCTCATCCAAATGCTCTCTCACATGAGATATCACAATGTTCCATCACTAGTCATAACAATCCACCCTCACCCCTGATATCACAATGTTCCATGACCCCTGTCAACACAATGCTACCTCCCCTTATCAGCAGAATGTTCCATGACCCCTGACATCACAATATTCCATAACCACTATCATCAAAATGCTCCATGACCCATTTCATCCCAAAGCTCCATGACCCCTGGCATCACAATGTTCTATAACCCCTGTCATCAATATGTTCCATTACACGTTTCATCAAATTGCTGCATGACCCTGTCATCAAAATGCTCCCTGCCTTTCTCATCACAATGCACCAGACACTTGTCATCAAAATGCTCCATGACCTTTGTCATCACAAAGCTCCATGACACTTGGCATCACAATGATCCATGTCATTGTAATCACAATGCTCCATGAACACCCTCATCACATTGCTCCATGCCCTTGTCATCACAAATCTCCGTGACACTTGTCATCACAATGCTCCTTGCCCTTGTCATCACAATGCTCCATGCCCTTGTCATTACAATCCTCCATGACTCATGTATCACAGTGTTCCGTGCACTTGTCATCAGAATGCTCCAAGCCCACTCTCATCACAATAATCCATGAAATATTTCAGAACAATGCTCAATGCCCTTCTCATCACAATGCTCCATTACCACTGTCATAAAAATGCTCCATGACCCCTGTCATCACAATGTTCCACGGCCTTATCATCACAAGGCTCCATGACCCTTTTCATCACAATGCTCCAAGACCCCTGTAATCATAATGTTCCATGCACTTGTCATCACAAAGCTCCATGATGCATGCCATCAGAATGTTCCATGGCCTTCTCATCACAATGCTCCATGCCCATGTCATGACAATGCTCCAAGACACCTGTAATCACAATGCTCCATGCTCCTTTTAATTTCAATGATCCATGAAGCCTGTCATCAATATGCAACATGCCCATCATCATAATGCTTTAAGCTATTGTCATCACAATGAAATCAAAATTATCCATGACCACTGTCATCATAATGCTCCAAACCCTTGTGATCACATTGTTCCATAACACTTATCATCACAACACCCTATGACGCACATCATCACAATTATCCATGGTTTTCTCATCACAATGCTCCATAACTTTTGTCATCACAATTCTCAATACACTTGTCATCAAAATGCTCCGTGACACTTGTCGTCAGTATGCTCCTTGAAACCTGTCATGACCAGGCTCCATGCCGTTTGATCACAATGATCCATGCCCTTTTCATCACAATGCTCCAAGACCCCTGTAATCACAGTGCTCCATGCCCTTGTCATCACAAGCTCCATGACACATGTCATCAGAATGCTCCATGGCCTTCTCCTCACAATGCTCCATGCCCTTGTCATCACAATGCTCCAAGACCCATGTAATCACAATGCTACATGCCCCTTTTCATCAGAATGCTCCATGAGACTTGTCATCACAAGTCTCCATGGTCTTATCATCACAATGCTCCAGGACCTTGGCATCACCATGCTCCATTCCCTTGTCATCACAATGCTCCATGACCCCTGTCATCACAATAATCCATGAATATTTTCAGCCCAATACTCCATGAAATTCTCATCACAATGCTCCATGACAAATATCATCAAAATGCTCCATGACCACTGTCATCACAACACTCCATGACACCTGACAACACAATGATCCGGGACTCTTGTCATCACAATGCTCCATTCCCTACTCATCACAATGCTCCATGACACCTGTCATCACAATACTCCATGAATATTTTCAGCCCAATGTTCCATGACTCTTGTCATCACAATCATCCATGACCTTGTCATCCCAGTGCTCCATGACCCCTGTATTTACAATGCTCCATGACGCTTGTAATCACAGTTCTCCATGACACCAGTCATCACAATGCTCCATGACCTTTGTCATCACAATGCTCTATGCCCTCATCATCAACAGTCTCTGTGACCTTTTTAAGCACAATGCTCCATGAACATTTCATCACAATGCTCTTTGACACTTGTCATCCCAATTGTCTATGCCTTTCTCAGCACAATGCTCCATGCCCTTGTCATCACATTGCTCCTTGACCCCTGTCATCAAAATGCTCCGTGACTCCAATCATCACAATTCTTCATAACATTTGTCATCACACTGGTCAATGCTCGCGTCATCAATAGGCTCTGTTACCTTTGTAACCACAATGTTCCATGAACTTTTCATCACAATGCTCCGAGACACTTGTCATCACAATGCTCCATGCCTTTGTCAGATAAATGCTCCATGACACTTGTCATCACAATGTGCCACACGCTTTTCATCCCAACGGTCCACAAATTTGTCAGCGCAATGCTCCAAAAAACTTCTAATCACAATGCTCCATGCCCTTCTCATCACAATGTTCCATTACACCAGTCATAACAATGCTCCATGACCCTTGTCATCACAAATCTCCATGACACATGTCATCAGAATGTTCCATGGTCTTCTCCTCAAAATGCTCCATGCCCTTGTCATCACAATGCTCCCAAACCCCTGTAATCACAATGTTCCATGCCCCTTTTCAACTCAATGGTCCATGAAACCTGTCATCACAGTGCATCATGCCCATCATCATAATGCTTCCAGCTATTGTCAGCACAATGAAACCAAAATTCTACATGACCTCTGTCATCATAATTCTCCATGACCCCTGTCATCACAATACTCCATGAACATTTCCAGACCACTGCTCCATGACCCTTGTCATCCCAATGATCCATGACCCCTGTATTCACAATGCTTCGTGACGCTTGTCATCACAGTGCTCCATGACACCAGTCATCACAATGCTCCATGCCTTTGTCAGCAAAATGCTACATGACCTTGTCATTACAATGTTCTATGCGCTTGTCATCACAATACTCCTTTACCATTCTCATCACAATCCTCCATGAAACTTTTGATCACATTGCTTCATGCCCTTGTCATCAGAGTGCTCCATGCTCCTTGAAATCAAAATGATGAATGAGGTTTGTCATCACAATGCTCCAAAACATTGTGATCACAATGTTCCATAACACTTGTAATCACAACGCTCCATGATGACTGTCATCACAATACTCCATGCCATTTTCATAACAATGCTCCATGACCATTGTCATCACAATGCTCCAAAACTCCTGTAATCACAATGCTCCATGCCCTTGTCATCACAAATCTCCATGACACATGTCATCAGAATGTTCCATGGTCTTCTCCTCAAAATGCTCCATGCCCTTGTCATCACAATGCTCCCAAACCCCTGTAATCACAATGCTCCATGCCACTTTTCAACTCAATGGTCCATGAAACCTGGCATCACAATGCATCATGCCCATCATCATAATGCTTCCAGCTATTGTCAGCACAATGAAATCAAAATTCTCCATGACCTCTGTCATCATAATGCTCCATGACCCCTGTCATCACAATGATCCATGCTCTTGTCATCCCAATGCTCCATGACCCCTGTATTCACAATGCTCCGTGACGCTTGTCATCACAGTGCTCCATGACACCTGTCATTACAATGCTCCACGCCTTTCTCAGCAAAATGCTACATGACCTTGTCATTACAATGCTCTATGCGCTTGTCAACACAATACTCCATTACCATTGTCATCACAATCCTCCATGAACCTTGGGATCACATTGCTTCATGACCTTGTCATCACAGTGCACCATGCTCCTTGAAATCAAAATGATCCATGACCTCTGTCATCGCAATGCTCAATACACTTGTCATCACAATGCTCCCTGACACTTGTCTTCAGTATGCTCCATTAACCCTGTCATGACAAGGCTCCATGCCTTTTTCATCACAAAGATCCGTGCCCTTTTCATCACAATGCGCCAAGACCCATGTAATCACAATGCTCCAAGCCCTTTTCATCACAAAGCTCCATGACCCATGTCGTCAGAATGCTGCATGGCCATCTCATGACAATGCTGCATGCCCTTTTTCATCAGTATGCTCCATGAGAATTGTCATCACAAAGCTCCATGGTTTTCTCATCACAATGCTCCAGGATCTTGTCATCACAATGCTTCACGACCTTGTGATGAAAATTCTCAATGTCCCTTGTCATCATAATGCTGTAAGCCCTAGTCATCACAATGCTCCATTTTATTTGTCATCACAATCCTCCATTACATTTGGCATCACAATACTCCCTGCCATTGTCTTCCCAATGGACCATGACATATGTCATCACAATGCTCCCTGACACCTGTCTTCACAATACTCCATGAGCTTCTCTTCACAGTGATCCATGGCCTTGTCATCACCATGCACTATGTCCACTGTCATCACAATAATCTCTGAAACTTGTCAGACCAATGTTCCATGCCGCGGTCATAACAATGCTCCATGTCCCTGTCATCACAATGCTCCATTATATTTGTCATCACAATGCTCTATGATTTTTCATCACAAAGCTCCATGACCCATGACCCATGTATCACAGTGTTCCATGCCCATGTCATCACAATGCACCATGCCACTCTCTTCACAATAATCCATGAAATATTTCAGACCAATGCTCCATGCCCTTCTCATCAAAATGCTCCATTACCCAACTCATAACAATGCTCCATGACCACTGCCATCACAATGATACATGGCCTTGTCATCACAAGGCTCCATGACACTTGTCATCACAGTGCCCCATGATGCTCGTCATCACAATTATCCATGGTCTTCTCATCACAATGTTCCATGATCTTTGTCATCAGAATGCTCAAAACACTTGTCATCACAATGCTCCCTGACAGTTGTCATCAGGATGCTCCTTGAACCATGTTATGACAAGGCCCCATGCCTATTTCATCACAATAATCCATGCCCTTTTCATCACAATGCTCCAAGATCCCTGTAATCACAATGCTCCATGCCCTTGTCATCACAAAGCTCCATGACGCATGTCATCAGAATGCTCCATGGCCTTCTCATCACCATGATTCATGCCCTTGTCATCACAATGCTCCAAGACCCCTGTAAACACAATGTTCCATGCCCCTTTTCAACAGAATGCTCCATGAGACTTCTCAACAAAAGTCTCCATGGTCTTCTCATGACAATGCTCCAGGACTTTGTCATCACCATGCTCCATTCCATTGTCATCGCAATGCTCCATGACCAATATCATCACAATTCTCCATGACCACTGTCATCAAAACACGCCATGACACCTGACAACACAATGATCCGAGACTCTTGTCATCACAATGCTCCATTACTTAGTCATCACAATGCTCCATGACACTTGTCATCACAATGATCCATGCCCTTGTCCTCCCAATGCTCCATAACCCCTGTATTCACAATGCTCCATGACGCTTGTCATCACAGTGCTCCTTGACACCTGTCAACACAATGCTCCTTGCCTTTGTCAGCAAAATGCTACATGACCTTGTCATTACAATGCTCTATGTGCTTGTCATCACAATACTCCATTTCCACTGTCATCACAATCCTCCATGAACCTTGGGATCACATTGCTTCATTCCCTTGTCATCAAAATTCTCCATGCTCCTTGAAATCAAAATGATCCATGACCTCTGTCATCACAATGCTCCAAGCCCTTGTGATCACAATGTTTCATAACACTTGTCATCACAACGCTCCATGATGCCTGTCATCACAATACTCCATGCCCTTTTCATCACAATGCTCCATGACCATTGTCATCACAATGCTCAATACACTTGTCAGCACAATGCTCCCTGACACTTTTCGTCAGAATGCTCCTTGAACCCTGTCACGAAAAGGCTCCATGCCTTTTCATCACAATGCCCCATGCCATTTACATCACAATGCTCCATGCCATTGTCATCAAAATTGTCCACAAGTTTGTCATCAGAATGTTAGATGACCCTTGTCATCACAAATCTCCATGCACTTGTCAGCACAATGCTCCCTGACATTTGTCATCACAATGCTCCAAGCCATTGTCATCACAATGCTCCATTACTTTGTCATCAGAATCCTCCATGACACTTGGCATCACAATGTTCCATGCAATTGTCATCACAATGGGCCATTACATATGTCTTCACAATGCTCCCTGACACCTGTCTTCACAATACTGCATGACCTGGTCATCACAATGCTCCATGCCCTTGTCATCACAATGCGCCATTCCAACTCTCATCGCAATGATTAATGAAACTTATTAGACCAAAGTTCCATGCCCTTGTGATCACAATGTTCCATGCACTTCTCATCAAAATGCTCTCTCACCACTGGTATCACAATTCTACATCACTATTTTTCACAATACTCCCTCACCCCTCTCATCACATTGTTCCATGACTCCTGTCATCACAATGCTACATGCACTTATCATCACCATGTTCGATGACCCCTGACATCACAATGTTCCATAACACCTGTCATCAAAATGCTCCATGACCCTTTTCATCAAAATGCTCCATGACCCCTGACATCACAATGTTCCATAACAACTGTCATCAAAATGTTCCATGACCCTTTTCATCAAATTGTTCCATGACCCTGTCATCACAATGATCCCTGCCCTTCTCATCAAAATGCACAGCGCCCTTGCCATTAAATGCTCCATGACCTTTGTCATCACAAAGATCCATGACCCTTGGCATCACAATGTTCCATGTCATTGTCATCCCACTTCTCAATGAACACTCTCATCACATTGCTCCATGCACTTGTCTTCACAAAGATCCATGACACATGTCATCAGAATGATCCATGGCCTTCTCTTCACAATTCTCCATGTCCTTACAATCACAATGCTCCATTAAACCTGTCATAACAATGCTCCATGACCCATGCCATCACGATGTTCCATGGCCTTGTCATCACAAGGCTCCATGACCCTTCTCATCACAATGCTCCAAGAACCCTGTAATCACAATGCACTATGCCCCTTTTCATCTCAATGATCCATGAACCCAGCCAACACAATGCACCATGCCCATCATCATGCTTCATGCTATTGTCATCACAATGAAATCAAAATGCTCCATGACCTCTGTCATAACAATGTTCCAAACCCTTGTGATCACAATATTCCATAACACTTGTCATCACAATGCCACATGACGCTCGTCATCACAATTATCCATTGTTTCTCATCACAGTGCTCCATGACTTTTGTCATCACAATCCTCAATACACTTGTCATCAAAATGCTCCCTGACACTTATTGTCTGTATGCTCCTTGAACCCTGTCATGACAAGGCTCCACGCCCTTTTCATCACAATGCTCCAAGACCCCTTTAATCACAATGCTCCATGCCCTTGTCATCACAAAGCTCAATGACACATGTCATCAGAATGCTCCTTGGCCTTCTGATCACAGTGCTCCATGCCATTGTCATCACAATGTGCCAAGACCCCTGTAATCACAATTCTCCATGCCCCTTTTCATCAGTATGCTCCATGAGACTTGTCATCACATGGCTCCATGATTTTCTCAACACAATGTTCCAGGACCTTGTCATCAAAATGCTTCACGACCTTGTCATGAAAATTCTCAATTGCCCTTGTCATCATAATGCTCCAATCCCTAGTCATCACAATGCTCCTTTATATTTGTCATCATAATCCTCCATTATATTTGGCATCACAGTACTCCCTGCCATTGTCATCGCAATGGACCATGACATATGTCATCAAAATGCTCCCTGACACCTGTCTTCACAATACTCCATGACCTTCTCTTCAAAATGATACATGCCCTTGTCATCACAATGGACCATGTCCAATGTCATCACAATATTCTATGAAAATTGTCAGACCAATGCTCCATGCCCTTGTCATCACAAAAATCCATGCCCTTGACATCACAATGCTCCATGACTTGTCATCACAAAGCTCCATAACAATGACCCATGTATCACAGTGTTCCGTGCCCTTGTCATCCCAATGCTCCATGCCCACTCTCATCACAATAATCTATGAAACATTTTAGACCAAAACTCAATGCCCTTCTCATCACAATGCTCCATTACCTCTGTCATAACAATGCTCCACGACACCTGGAATCACATTGTTCAACGGCATGTCATTACAAGGCTCCATGACCCTTGTCATCACAATGCTCCAAGACCCCTGTAATCACAATGCTCCATGCCCTTGTCATCACAGTGCTCCATGACGCATGTCATCAGAATGTTCCATGACCCTTGTCATCACAATTCTCCATGCACTTGTCAGCAAAATGCCCCCTGACACTTGTCATCACAATTCTCCAAGCCATTGTCATCACAATGCTCCATTACTTTGTCATCAGAATCCTCCATGACACTTGGCATCACAATGCTCCATGCCATTGTCATCACAATGGGCCATTACATATGTCATCACAATGCTGCCTGACACCTGTCTTCACAATACTGCATGACCAGGTCATCACAATGCTCCATGCCCTTGTCATCACAAAGCGCCATTCCAACTGTCATCGCAACAATCCATAAAACTTTTTAGACCAAAGCTCCATGCCCTTGTCATCACAAAGCTCCATGACACATGTCATCAGAATGTTCCATAGCCTTCTCATAACAATGCTCCATGCCCTTGTCATCAAAATGCTCCATGCCCTTGTTATCACAATGCTCCATGACCCCTGTCATCACAATGCACCGTGACTCCAGTCATCACAATGCTTCATGACCTTTGTCTACACAGTGGTCCATGCCCTCGTCATCAACAGCCTCTGTGACCTTTTTAAACACAATCCTCCATGAACTTTTCATCACAATGCTCTTTGACCCTTGTCATCACAATGCTCTATGCCTTTCTCAGCACAATGCTCCATGACCATTTTCATCACAATGATCCATGCGCTTGTCAGCGCAATGCTCCATGACATATGTCATCACAATGAACCATGCACTTGTCATCACAGTGCTCCACAATCTTGTCATCACAATGCTCCATAAAATTTGTTATCACAATGCTCCATGCACTTCTCATCAAAATGCTCTCACACCACTGATATCACAATGTTACATCACTATTCGTCACAATACTCCCTCACCCCTGTCATCATAATGTTCCCTGACTCCTGTAATCACAGTGCTACATGCACATATCATCAAAATGTTCGATGACCCCTGACATCACAATGCTCCATAACTCCTGTCATCAAAATATTCCATGACACTTTTCATCAAATTGCTCCATGACCCTGTCATCACAATGCTCCCTGCCCTTCTCATCACAATGCACAACGCCTTTGTCATCAAAATCCTCCATGACCTTTGTCATCAGAAAGATCCATGACCCTTGGCATCACAATGCTCCATGTCATTGTCATCACAATGCTACATGAACGCTCTCATCACATTGCTCCATGCCCTTGTCATCACAAAGCTCCATGACACATGTCCTCAGAATGCTCCATGGCCTTCTAATCACAATGCTTCATGCCCTTGCCATCACAATTCTCCATTACCCCTGTCATAACAATGCTCCATGACCCCTGCCATCACAATGTTCCACGGCCTTGTCATCACAAGGCTCCATGAAACTTGTCTTCACAATGCTCCAAGAACCCTTAAATCACAATGATCCATGCCCCTTTTCATCTCAATGCTCCATGAACCCTGTCATCACAATGCATCATGCCCATCATTATAATGATTCAGGCTATTGTCAGCACAATTACATCAAAAATCTTCATGACCTCTGTCATAACAATGAACCAAACCCTTGTAATCACAATATTCCATAACACTTCTCATCACAATGCCCCATGACGCTCGTCATCACAATTATCCATGGTCTTCTCATCACAATGCTCCATGACCTTTGTCATCACAATGCTCAATACACTTGTCATCAAAATGCTCCCTGACACTTGTTGTCTGTATGCTCCTTGAACCCTGTCATGACAAGGCTCCATGCCTTTTTCATCACAATGATCCATGCCCTTTTCATCACAATGCTCCAAGACCCATGTAATCACAAAGTTCCATGCCATTGTCATCACAAACCTCAATGACGCATGTCTTCAGAATGCTCCTTCGCCTTCTCCTCACAATGCTCCATACCCATGTCATAACAAAGTTCCAAGACGCCTGTAATCACAATGCTCCATGCCCCTTTTCATCAGTGTGCTCCAAGAGATTTGTCATCACAGTGCTCCATGGTTTTCTCATCACAATGCTCCAGGACAGTATCATCACAGTGCTTCACGACATTGTCCTGAAAATTCTCAATGGCCCTTGTCATCATAATGCTCCAAACCATAGTCCTCACAATGCTCCATTATATTTGCCATCACAATCCTCCGTTACATTTGGCATCACAATGCTCCCTGCCATTGTCATCGCAATGGACCATGACATATGTCATCACAATGCTCCCTGGCACCTGTCTTCACAATACACCATGACCTTCTCATCACAATGATTCATGCCCTTGTCATCACAATGCACCATGTCCACTGTCATCACAATAATCTATGAAACCTGTCAGACCAATGATCCATGCCACTGTCATCACAATGCTCCATGACAATTGTCATCACAATGATCCATGCCCTTGTCATCCCAATGCTCCATGACACCTGTATTCACAATGCTCCGTGATGCTTGTCATCACAGTGCTCCATGACATCTGTCATCACAAAGCTCCATGCCCTTGTCACCACAATGCATCATTCTAACAGTCATCGCAATAATCCATGAAACATATTAGACCAATGCTCCATGACCCTTTCATCAAAATGCTCCATGACACTTGTCATCAAAATGCTCCATGAACTTTTCATCACAATGCTCTTTGATCCTTGTCATCACAATTCTCTATGCCTTTCTCAGCACAATGCTCCATGACCCTTGTCATCACAATGCTCCATGCGCTTGTCAGCACGATGCTCCATGACACATGTCATCACAATGCACCATGCACTTGTCATCACAGGGCTCCACAATCTTTTCATCACAATGCTCCTTAAACCTTGTCATCACAATGCTCCATGCACTTCTCATCAAAATGCTGTCTCACCACAGATATCACAATGTTACAAAACTATTTGTCACAATACTCCCTCACCCCTGTTATCACAATGTCCCATGACTCCTGTCATCACAATGCTACATGCACTTATCATCACAATGTTCAATGACCCCTGACATCACAGTGCTCCATAACACCTGTCATCAAAATGCTCCATGACCCTTTTCATCAAAATGCTCCATGACCCCTGACATCACAATATTCCATAACCACTGTCATCAAAATATTCCATGACCCTGTCATCACAATGCTCCCTGCCCTTCTCATCACAATGCACAACACACTTGTCATCAAAATGCTCCATGACCTTTGTCATCACAAAGAACCATGACCATTGGCATCACAATGCTCCATGTCATTGTCATCACAATGCTCCATGAACACTCTCATCACATTGCTCCATGCCTTGTCATCACAAAGCTGCATGACACATGTCATCAGAATGCTCCATGGCCTTCTCATCACAATGGTCCATGTGCTTGCCATCACAATGCTCCATTACCACTGTCATAACAATGCTCCATGACCCATGCCATCACGATGTTCCGTGGGCTTGTCATCACAAGGCTCCATGACCCTTCTCATTACAATGCTCCAAGACCCCTGTAATCACAATGCTCCATGCCCCTTTTCATCTCAATGATCCATGAACCCTGTCATCACAGTGCACCTTGCCCATCATCATAATGCTTCATGCTATTGTCATCACAATGAAATCAAAATGCTCCATGACCTCTGTTATAACAATGCTCCAAACCCTTGTGATCACAATATTCCATAACACTTGTCATCACAGTGCCCCATGACGCTTGTCATCACAATTATCCATGTCCTTCTCATCACAATGCTCCATGACATTTGTCATCACAATGCTCAATACCCTTGTCATCACAATGGTTCCTGACACTTGTCATCAGTATGCTCCTTGAACCCTGTCATGACAAGGCTCCATGACTTTTTCATCACAATGTTACATGCCCTTTTCCTCACAGTGCTCCAAGACCCCTGTAATCACAATGCTCCATGCACTTGTCATCACAAAGCTCCATGATGCATGTCATCAGAACGCTCCATGACATTCTCATCCCAATGTTCAATGCCCTTGTCATCACAATGCTCCATTACATTTGTCATAACAATGCTCCATGACCCCTGCCATCACAATGTTCCACGGCCTTGTCATCACAAGGCTCCATGACCCTTGTCATCACAGTGCTCTAAGACCCCTGTAATCACAATGCTCCAAGCCCTTGTCATCACAAAGCTCCATGACGCATGTCATCAGAATGTTCCATGGACTTCTCCTCACAATGCTCCATGCCCTTGTCATCACAATGCACCATGCACATTGTGATCACAATAATCTATGAAACTTGTCAGACAACTGCTCCATGCCCCTGTCATCACAAAGCTCAATGCCATTGTCAGAACAGTGTTCCATTACCCTTGTCATCACAATGTGCCACACGGTTTTCGTCTCAACAGTCGACAAGCTTGTCATTGCAATGCTCCATAAAACTTTTCATCACAATTATCCATGCCATTGTTATCACAATGCTCCATGACCCCTGTCATCACAATGCTCCGTGACTCCAGTCATTACAATGCTTCATGACCTTTGTCATCACAATGGTCCATGCCTTCGTCATCAACAGTCTCTGTGACCTGTTTAACCACAATGCTCCATGAACTTTTTATCACAATGCTCTTTGACCCTTGTCATCACAATGCTCCATGACACATGTCATCACAATGCACCATGCGCTTGTCATCACAGTGCTACACAATCTTGTCATCACAATGCTCCATAAAACTTGTCATCACAATGCTCCATGCACTTCTCATCAAAATGCTCTCTCACCACAGATATCACAATGTTACATCACTATTCGTCACAATACTCCCTCACCCCTGTTATCACAATGTTCCATGACTCCTGTCATCACAATGCTACATGCACTTATCATCACAATGTTCGATGAACCCTGACATCACAATGCTCCATAACCCCTGTCATCAAAATACTCCATGACCCTTTTCATCATAATGCTCCATGAACCCTGACATCACAATGATCCATAACCCCTGTCATCAAAATATTCCATGACCCATTTCATCAAATTGCTCGATGACCCTGCCATCACAATGCTCCCTGCCCTCCTCATCACAATGCACAACGCCCTTGTCATCAAAATGCTCCATGACATTTGTCATCACAAAGATCCATGACCCTTGTCATCACAATGCTCCATATCATTGTCATCACAATGCTCCATGATCACTCTCATCACATTGCTCCATGCCCTTGTCATCACAAAGCTCCATGACACATGTCATCAGAATGCTCCATGGCCTTCTCATCACAATGCACCATGCCCTTGCTGTCACAATGCTCCATTACCCCAGTCATAAAAATTCTCCATGAACCCTGCCATCACAATGTTCCGTGGCATTGTCATCACAAGGCTCCATGACCCTTCTCATCACAATGCTCCAAGACCCCTGTAATCACAATGCTCCATGCCCCTTTCCATCTCAATGATCCATGAACCCTGTCATCACAATGCACCATGCCCATCATCATAATGCTTCATGCTATTGTCATCACAATGAAATCAAAATGCTCCATGACCTCTGTCATAACAATGCTCCAAACCCTTTTGATCACAATGTTCCATAACACTTGTCATCACAGTGCCCCATGACGCTCGTCATCATAATTATCCATGGTCTTCTCATCACAATGCTCCATGACCTTTGTCATCACAATGCTCAATACACTTGTCATCACAATGCTCCCTGACACTTGTCATCAGTATGCTCCATAAACCCTGTCATGACACGTCTCCATGCCTTTTTCATCACAATGATCCATGCCCTTTTAATCATAATGCTCCAAGACACCTGAAATCACAATGCTCCATGACCTTGTCATCACAAAGCTCAATGACGCATGTCATCAGAATTCTCCATGGCCTTCTCCTCACAATGCTCCATGCCCTTGTCATCACAATGCTCCTAGACACCTGTAATCACAATGCTCCATGTCCCTTTTCATCAGAATGCTCCATGAGACTTGTCATCACAAGTCTCTATTGTCCTCTCATCAAAGTGCTCCAGGAACTTGTCATCAAAATGCGCCATGATCCTTGTCATCACAATACTCCATGAATATTTTCAGCCCAATGCCCTATTACCTTCTCATCAAAATGCTCCATCACCCCTGTCATCACAATACTCCATGAACATTTTCAGCCCAATGCTCCATGACATTTGTCATCACAATGATCCATGCCCTTGTCATCACAATGCTCCATGACCACTTTATTCACAATGCTCCGTGACGCTTGTCATCACAGTGTTCCATGACACCTGTCATAACAATGCTCCATGCCTTTGTCAGCAAAATGCTACCTGACCTTGTCATTGCAATGCTCTATTCGCTTGTCATCACAATACTCCATTACCATTGTCATCACAGTCCTCCATGAACATTGGGATCACATTGCTTCATGCCCTTGTCATCACAATGCTCCATGCTCCTTGAAATAAAAATGATCCATGAACTCTGTCATCACAATGCTCCAAACCCTTGTGATCACAATGTTCCATAACACTTGTCATCACAACGCTCCATGATGCCTGTCATCACAATACTCCATGCCCTTTTCATCACAATGCTCCATGACCTTTGTCATCACAATTCTCAATACACTTGTCATAACGATGCCTCATGCATTTTTCATCACAATGCTCCATGCCATTGTCATCAAAATACTCCACAAGCTTTTCATCAGAATACTCCATGACCCTTTTCATCACAATTCTCCATGCACCTGTCAGCACAATGCTCCCAGACCCTTGTCATCACAATGCTCCAAGCCATTGTCATCACAATGCTCCATTACCTTTCTCATCAGAATCCTCCATGACACTTGTCATCACAATGCTCCAAGCCATTGTCATCACAATGCTCCATTAGCTTTCTCATCAGAATCCTCCATGACCACTGTCATCACAATGCTACATCCCCTTATCATCACAATATTCCATAACCTCTGTCATCAAAATGCTCCATGACCCTTTTCATCCCAATGCTCTATGACACCTGACATCACAATGTTCTATTTCCCCTGTCATCAAAATGTTCCATTACAGTTTTCATCAAATTTCTGCATGACCCTGTCATCAAAATGCTCCCTGCCCTTCTCATCACAATGCACCACACACTTGTCATCAAAATGCTCCATGACCTTTGTCATCACAAAGCTCCATGACCCTTGGCATCACAATGCTCCATGTCATTGTGATCACAATTCTACATGAACACTCTCATCACATTGCTCTAAGCCCTTGTCATCACAAAGCTCCATGACACTTGTCATCACAATGCTCGATGCCCTTCTCATCACAATGCTTCATGCCCTTGTCATTACAATCCTCCATGACCCATATATCACAGTGTTCCATGCCCTTGTCATCACAATGCTCCATGCCCACTCTAATCACAATTATCCATGAAATATTTCACACCAATGCTCAATGCCCTTCTCATCACAATGCTCCATTACCACTGTCATAACAATGCTCCATGACCCGTGCCATCACAATGATCCACGGGCTTGTCATCACAAGGCTCCATGACCCTTGTCATCACAATGCACCAAGACCCATGTAATCACAAGGCTCCATGCCCTTGTGATCACAAAGCTCCGTGAGGCATGTCATCAGAATGTTCCATGGCCTTCTCCTCACAATGCTCCATGCACTTGTCATCACAATGCTCCAAGACCCCTGTAATCACAGTGTTCCATGAGCCTTTTCATCTCAATGCTCCATGAACCCTGTCATCACAATGAACCATGCCCATCATCATGATGCTTCAGGCTATTGTCATCACAATGAAATCAAAATTCTCCATGACCTCTGTCATCATAATGCTCCAAACCCTTGTGATCACAATGTTCCTTAACACTTATCATCACAACACACCATGACGCTCATCATCACAATTATCCATGGTCTTCTCATCACAATGCTCCATTACCTTTGTCATCAGAATCCTCTATGACACTTGGCATCACAATGCTCCATGCCATTGTCAGCACAATGGGCCATTACATATGTCATTACAATGCTCCCTGACACCTGTCTTCACAATACTGTATGTCCTGGTCATCACAATGCTCCATGCCCTTGTCATCACAATGCGCCATTCCAACTCTCATCGCAATAATCCATGAAACTTATTATTCCAATGCTCCATGCCCTTGTCATCACAATGCTCCAATCCCTTGTTATCACATTGTTCCATGACCCCTGTCATCACAATGCTCCGTGACTTCATTCATCACAATGATTCATGACCTTTATCATCTCAATGGTCCATGCCCTCGTCATCAACAGTCTCTGTGACCATTTTAACCACAATGCTCCATGAACTTTTCATCACAATGCTCTTTGACCCTTGTCATCACAATCCTATATGCCTTTCTCAGCACAATGCTCCATGACCCTTGTCATCACAATGCTCCATGCGCTTGTCAGCACGATGCTCCATGACACAAGTCATCAAAATGCACCATGCGCTTGTCATCACAGTGCTCCACAATCTTGTCCTCACAATGCTCCATAAAACTTGTCATCACAATGCTCCATGCACTTCTCATCAAAATGCTCTCTCACCACTGATATCACAATGTTACATCACTATTCGTCACAATACTCACTCACCCCTGTCATCACAATGTTCCATGACTCCTGTCATCACCATGCTACATGCACATATCATCACAATGTTCGATGGCCCCTGACATCACAATGTTCCATAACCCTTGTCATCAAAATGCTCCCAAAACCTTTTCATCAAAATGCTCCATGACCCCTGGCATCACAATGTTCCATAACCCCTGTCATCAAAATATTCCATGACCATTTTCATCAAATTGCTCCATGACCCTGTCATCACAATGCTCCCTGCACTTGTCCTCACAATGCACAACGCCCTTGTCTTCAAAATCCTCCATGACCTTTGTCATCACAAAGATCCATGACCCTTGGCATCACAATGCTCCATGTCATTGGCATCACAATGCTCCATGAACGCATTCATCACATTGCTCAATGCCATTGTCATCACAAAGCTCCATGACACGTCATCAGAATGCTCCATGGCTTTCTCATCACAATCCTCCATGACATTGCCATCACAATGTTCCATTACCCCTGTCATAACAATTCTCCATGACCCCCCCCATCAGGATGTTCCATGGCCTTGTCATCACAAGGCTCCATGACCATTCTCATCACAATGCTCCTAGACCCCTGTAATCAAAATGTTCCATGACCCCTGTCATCACAATGCTACATCCCCTTATCATCATAATGTTCCATGACCCCTGTCATCACAATGCTACATCCCCTTATAATCACAATGTTCTATAACCCCTGTCATCAAAATGTTCCATTACAATTTTCATCAAATTGCTGCATGACACTGTCATCAAAATGCTCCCTGCCCTTCTCATCACAATGCACCACGCCCTTGTCAACAAAATGCTCCGTAACTTTTGTCATCACAAAGCACCATGACCCTTGACATCACAATGCTCCATGTCATTGTCATCACAATGCTCCATGAACCCTCTCATCACATTGCTCCATGCCCTTGTCATCACAAAGCTCCATGACACTTGTCATCACAGTGCTCGATGCCCTTCTTATCACTATGCTCCATGCCCTTGTCATTACAATCCTCTATGATTATTGTATCACAGTGTTCCGTGCTCTTGTCATCACAATGCTCCATGCCCACTCTCATCACAATAATCCATGAAACATTTCACACAAATGCTTCCTGTCCTTCTCATCACAATGCTCCATTACAACTCTCATAACAATGTTCCATGACCCCTGACATCACAATGTTCCATGGCCTTGTCATTCACAAGTCTCCATGACACTTCTCATCACAATGTTCCAAGACCCCTGTAATCACAATGCTCCATGCCCTTGTCATCACAAAGCTCCATGACTCATGTCATTAGAATGTTCCATGGACTTCTCATCACAATGCTCCATGCCCCTGTCATCACAATGCTCCAAGACACATTTTTTCACAATGCTCCATGCCCCTTTTCATCTCAAAGCTCCATGAATCCTATCATCACAGTGCACCATGCCCATTATCATAATGCTTCAGGGTATTTTCATCATAATGAAATCAAAATGCTCCATGACCTCTTTCATCACAATGCTCCAAACTGTTGGGGTCACAATGTTCCATAACACTTCTCATCACAACAACCCATGATGCTCATAATCACAATTATCCATGGTCTTCTCATCACTATGCTCCATAAACTTTGTCATCACAATGCTCAATACACTTGTCATCACAATGCTCCCTGACACTTGTCGTCAGTATGCTCCTTGAACACTGTTATGACAAGGCTCCATGCCTTTTTCATCACAATGTTCCATGCCCTTTTCATCACAATGCGCCAAGACAACTGTAATCACAATGCTCCATGCACTTGTCATCACAGTGCTCCATGACGCATTCATCAGAATGCTCCATGGCCTTCTCTTCACAATGATCCATGCCGCTTGTCATTATAGCGCTCCATGACGCTCGTCATCACAATTATCCATGGTCTTCTCATCACAGTGCTCCATGGTCTTGCCATCACAATGCTCCATGCCCTGGTCATCACAATGCTTTATGTTCCCTCTCATCACAGTTCTCCACGTTCTGGGCATCACTATGTTCCATGACACTTCCCATCACAGTGTTAAATGCTTTTCATCACAATACTCCACAAGCTTGTCATCAGAATACTCCATGACCCTTGTAATCACAATGACCCATGACCCCTGTCATCACAATGCTCCATGAGACGTATCATCACAATGCTCCATGCCCCTTGTCATTACAGTGCTCCATGTTGCTCGTCACCAGAATTATCCATGGACTTCTCATCACAGTGCTCCACGGTCTTGCCATAACAATGCTGCATGCCCTGGTCATCACAATGCTCCAAGTCCCTTGTCATCACAATTCTCCCCGTCCTTGTCATCACAATGCTCCATGACAGTTCTCATCACAATGTTACATGCTCTTGTCATCACAATTCTCCATGCACTTGTCATCGCAATGCCCCATGACCCCTGTCATAGCAAGCTCCATTCATTTGTCATCACAATGCTTCACGACCTTTTCATCAAAATTCTCAATGGCCGTTGTCATAACAATGCTACATGCGCTTGTCATCACAAAGCTCCATGACACATGTCATCAGAATGTTCCATGCCCTTCTCATCAAAATGCTCCATGCCCTTTTCATTACAGTGCTCCAAGACCCCTGTAATCACAATGCTCCATGCCCCTTTTCATCTCAATGCTCCATGAACCCTGTCATCACAATGCATCATACCCTTCATCATAATGCTTCCGGCTATTGTCAGCACAATGAAATCAAAATTCTCCATGACCTCTGTCATCACAATGCTCCATGACCCCTGTCATCACAATACTCCATGAACATTTTCAGCCCAATGCTCCATGACATTTGTCATCAAAATGATCCATGCCCTTGTCATCCCAATGCTCCATGACCCCTGTATTCAAAATGCTCCGTGACGCTTGTCATCACAGTGCTCCATGACACCTGTCATCACAATGCTCCAAGGCTTTGTCAGCAAAATGCTACATGACCTTGTCATTATAATGCTCTATGCACTTGTCTTCACAATACTCCATTACCATTGTCACCACAATCCTCCATGAACCTTGGTATCACATTGTTTCATGCCTTTGTCATCACATTGATCCATGCTCCTAGAAATCAAAATGATCCATGACCTCTGTCATCACAGTGCTCCAAACACTTGTGATCACAATGTTCCATAACACTTGTCATCACAACGCTCCATGATGCCTGTCATCACAATACTCCATGCCCTTTTCATCACAATGCTCCATGACCTTTGTCATCACAATTCTCAATACACTTGTCGTCACAATGCTCCCTGACACTTGTCGTCAGAATGCTCCTTGAACCCTGTCACGAAAAGGCTCTATGCCTTGTTCATCACAAAGCCCCATGCAGTTTTCATCACAATGCCCCATGCCATTGTGATCAAAATACTCCACAAGCTTGTCATCAGAATGCTCCATGACCCTTGTCATCACAATTCTCCATGCACTTGTCAGCACAATGCTCCCTGACCCTTGTCATCACAATGCTCCAAGCCATTGCCATCACAATGCTCCATTACCTTTGTCATCAGAATCCTCCATGACACTTGGCATCACAATGCTCCATGCCATTGTCATCACAATGGGCCATTACATATGTCATCACAATGCTCCCTGACACCTGGCTTCACAATACTGCATGACCTTGTCATCACAATGCTCCATGCCCTTGTCATCACAATGCGCCATTCCAAATGTCATCGCAATAATCCATGAAATTTATTAGACCAATGCTTCATGCCCATGTCATCACAATGCTCCATGCCCTTTTTATCACAATGCTCCATGACCCCTGTCATCACAATTCTCCGTGACTCCAGTCATCACAATGCTTCATGACATTTGTCATCACAATGGTCCATGCCCTCGTCATCAACAGTCTCTGTGACCTTTTTAACCACAATTCTCCATGAACTTTTCATCACAATGCTCTTTCAACCTTGTCATCACAATGCTCTATGCCTTTCTCAGCACAATGCTCCATGACCCTTGTCATCACAATGCTCCATGCGCTTGTCAGCACGATGCTCCATGACACATGTCATCACAATGCACCATGCGCTTGTCATCACAGTGCTCCACAATCTTGTCATCACAATGCTCCATAAACCTTGTCATCACAATGCTCCATGCAATTCTCATCAAAATGCTCTCTCACCACTGATATCACAATGTTACATCACTATTCGTCACAATACTCCCTCACACCTGTCATCACAATATTCCATGACTCCTGTCATCACAATGCTACATGCACTTATCATCACAATGTACGATGACCCCTGACATCACAATGTTCCATAACCCCGTCATCAAATTGCTCCGTGACCCTTTTCATCAAAATGTTCCATGACCCCTGACATCACAATGTTCCATAACCCCTGTCATCAAAATGTTCCATGACCCTTTTCATCAAATTGCTCCATGACCCTCTCATCGCTATGATCCCTGCCCTTCTCATCACAATGCACAATGCCCTTCTCATCAAAATGCTCCATGACCTTTGTCATCACAAAGATCCATGACCCTTGGCATCACAATGTTCCATGTCATTCTCATCACAATGCTCCATGAACGCTCTCATCACATTGCTCCATGCACTTTTCATCACAAAGATCCATGAAACATGTCATCAGAATGCTCCATGGCCTTCTCTTCACAATGCTCCATGCCGTTGCCATCACAATGAACCATGTCCACTGTCATCACAGTAATCTATGAAACTCGTCAGACCAATGCTCCATGACCCTGTCATCACAATACTCCATGCCCTTGTCATCACAATGCTCCATGACCCATGTCATCACAATGCTCCGTGACTCCAGTCATCACAATGCTTCATAATGTTTGTCATCACAATGGCCCATGCCCGGGTCATCACAAGGCTCTGTGACCTTTGTAACCACAATGCTCCATGAACATTTCATGACAATGCTCCGTGACCCTTGTCATCACAATGCTCCATGCCTTTGTCAGAACAATACTCAATGACCCTTGTCATCATACTGTGCCACATGCTTTTCATCACAACCTGCCACAACCTTGTCATTGCTATGCACCAAAAAACTTGAAATCACAATGCTCCATGCACTTTTCATCCAAATTCTCTCTCACCAGAGATATCACTATATTCCATCCGTAGTCATCAAAATACTCCCTCACCCCGGTAATCACAATGTTCCATGACCTCTGTCATCACAATGCTACATCCCCTTATCATCTCAATGTTCCATAACCCCTGTCATCAAAATGCTCCATGACCCTTTTCATCCCAAAGCTCCATGATCCCTGGCATCACAATGTTCTATAACCCCTGTCATCAAAATGTTCCATTACAATTTTCATCAAATTGCTGCATGACCCTCTCATCAAAATTATCCCTGCCCTTCTCATCACAATGCACCATGCCCTTGTCATCAAAATGCTCCGTGACATTTGTCATCACAAAGCTCCATGACCCTTGGCATCACATTGCTCCATGTCATTGTCATCACAATGCTCCATGATCCCTCTCATCATATGGCTCTTGCCCTTTTCATCACAAAGCTCCATGACACTTGTCTTCACAATGTTCGATGCCCTTCTCATCCCAATGCTCCATGCCCTTGTCATTAAAATCTTCTATGATCATTGTATCACAGTGTTCCGTGCTCTTGTCATCACAATGCTCCATGCCCACTCTCATCACAATAATCCATGAAACATTTCACACCAATGTTTCCTGTCCTTCTCATCACAATGCTCCATTACACCTTTCATAACAATGTTCCATGACCCCTGCCATCACAATGTTCCACGGCCTTGTCATTCACAAGGCTTCATGACACTTGTCATCACAATGTTACAAGACCCCTGTAATCACAATGCTCCATGCCCTTTTCATCACAAAGCTCCATGACGCATGTCATTAGAATGTTCCATGGACTTCTCATCACAATGCTCCATGCCCTTGTCATCACAATGCTCCAAGACACTTTTTATCACAATGCTCCATCCCCCTTTTCATCTCAAAGCTCCATGAATCCTATCATCACAATGCACCATGCCCATTATCATAATGCTTCAGGGTATTTTCATCATAATGAAATCAAAATGCTCCATGACCTCTGTCATCACAATGCTCCAAACCATTGGGATCACAATGTTCCATAACACTTCTCATCACAACAACCCATGATGCTCATAATCACAATTATCCATGGTCTTCTCATCACTATGCTCCATAAACTTTGTCATCACAATGCTCAATACACTTTTCATCACAATGCTCCCTGACACTTGTCGTCAGTATGCTCCTTGAACCCTGTCATGACAAGGCTCCATGCCTTTTTCATCACAATGATCCATGCCCTTTTCATCACAATGCTCCAAGACACCTGTAATCACAATGCTCCATGCACTTGTCATCACAGTGCTCCATGACACATTCATCAGAATGCTCCATGGGCTTCTCTTCACAATGCTCCATGCCCTTGTCATCACAATGCTCCAAGACCCCTGTAATCACAATGCTCCATGCCGCTTGTCATTATAGCGCTCCATGATGCTCGTCATCACAATTATCCATGGTCTTCTCATCACAGTGCTCCACGGTCTTGCCATCACAGTGCTCCATGTCCTGGTCATTACAATGCTCTATGTTCCCTGTCATCACAATTCTCCACGTTCTTGGCATCACTATGTTCCATGACACTTCCCATCACAGTGTTAAATGCTTTGTCATCACAATACTCCACAAGCTTGTCATCAGAATACTCCATGACCCTTGTCATCACAATGATCCATGACCCCTGTCATCACAATGCTCCAAGAGACGTATCATCACAATGCTCCATGCCCCTTGTCATTACAGTGCTCCATGATGCTCGTCACCAGAATTATCCATGGTCTTCTCATCACAGTGCTCCACAGTCTTGCCATAACAATGCTCCATGCCCTGGTCATCACAATGCTCCATGTCCCTTGTCATCACAATTCTCCACGTCCTTGTCATCACAGTGCTCCATGACAGTTCTCATCACAATGTTACATGCTCTTGTCATCACATTTCTCCATGCACTTGTCATCGCAATGCCCCATGACCCCTGTCATAGCAAGCTCCATTCCTTTGTCATCACAATGCTTCACGTCTTTTTCATCAAAATTCTCGAAGGCCGTTGTCATCAGAATGCTCCATGCCCTTGTCATCGCAATGCTCCATGACCCTTGTCATCTCAATGCTCCAAGCCCTTGTCGTCACAGTGCTCCATTACCTTTGTCATCAGAATCCTCCATAACATTTGGCATCACAATGCTCAATGTCATTGTCATCACAATGGAACATGAAATATGCCATCACAATGCTCCCTGACACCTGTCTTCACAATACTCCATGACCTTGTCATCACAATGCTCCATTCCCTTGTCATCACAACGTGCCATGCCCACTGTCAACACAATTATCCATGAAACTTGTCAGACCAATGCTTCATGCTCCTGTCATCACAATGCTACATGACCCCAGTCATCACAATGCTCCGTGTGTCCCGTCATCACAAGGCTCCATGACCTGTGTCACCACAAATATCAATGTCCTCATCATCACAAGACTCTGTGAAATGTGTCACCACAATGCTCCATGAATTTTTCATCACAATGCTCAATGTCATTGTCATCACAATGCTCCATGAACGCTCACATCACATTGCTCCATGACCTTGTCATCACAAAGCTCCATGACGCATGTCATCAGAATGCTCCATGGCATTCTCATCACAATGTTCCATACCCTTGCCATCACAATTCAAAATAACCCCTGTCATAACAATGCTCCATGACCCCTGCCTTCACGATGTTCCATGGGCTTGTCATCACAAGCCTCCATGGCCCCTGTCATCACAATACTCCATGAACGTTTTCAGCCCAATGCTCCTTGACCTTCTCATCACAATGCTCCATGACCCCTGTCATCACAATTCTCCATGACTCCTGTCATCACAATGATCCATGAACCCTGTCAACACAATGATCTGGGACTCTTGTCATCAAAATGCTCCGTGCCCTTGTCATCCCAATGCTCCATGACCCCTGTAATCACAATGCTCCGTGACACTTGTCATCACAGTGCTCCATGAAACTTGTCATCACAATGCTCCATGCCTTTGTCAGCAATATGCTACATAATCTTGTCATCACAATGCTCGATGCGCTTGTCATCACAATCCTTCATGACACTTTGGATCATATTGCTTCATGCCCTTGTCATCTCCCTCTTGCCTTTCTGGTTTTTACAGATTTTCAGATGTCCCTTTTGACCCGTGGGAAGTGACAATTCTTTGTAGTGTGGATTTGCATTGTGCGCTTGCTTGATTGTCCAAAAAGGTCGTATGCGTTTTCTCCTGAATATATTCAGGAGAAAACGCATACGCCCTTTTTGGCCAAGTGCATCATTTTCGAAGTTGTGATGCTTTTCCTGTGCTTTAAAGGCGATTCCTATTTACCTCTTGAAATATGTTTTGTGCAATTCTGCCTCATTTTCAAGTCAGCTTCTTTGCCTTCCCTCAACAGATTTTTGGAAGACAGTAGTCCTTAATAACTGTAGGTTTGTGAATTGCTGTGCCCGTGAGCTCCAATTTTCAAATCCCATTTTTGGGAGCTGACCTCAAATCCACAATTTTGCTTCAGGACCTATACTTGTTCCAGGGGTGGATATACTGTTCCCTGCGGGTGGTTGAGGCTTTGGTTAATTCTTCTTCCTGACTGGAATTTAGAGTGACATGTGCCCGTCCAAATGCCTACATCTACTCTCTGATTGGTTCTCCCTCTTCCCTTTCATCCTCTGCACAATTAGCAAACTGTGCGAACCAGGAGGTTATAGGGGCTGGCTCTCCAAGTTGGGAGATTGATAGTAAAGCAGTTGGAATGCCAAACTGGAGCACAAGGAGAGGAAAAATTAGGAGACTTTTAGAAATCTTTCACCATCACAGGGTGTCCATTCTCTAGGTTTCCCATACATGTTATAACTGTAGTGATATTCCCTACTACCTGGAGATTTGGGATCCATGGAATCGTGGCATGCATTACTACTTTAAAGGGTCTGCATTTTCTCTCCCAATCTCACCAGTCCTCTCAGTCCCAAGTGTCCAGCCTTATGTCTCATCCAGCTGTCTTTACAGATATGGTCATTCCCGGTTTCATCAGAACCCCTGAAGGAATTGTGTAAGAATTTTGCTGTTTTTTTGTTTGTTTTTGAAATTCATTTTTATAGTGCGGTTGAGCTGATTTTCACTGACGTGTTTATGCCAGTCTAGACACACTTGATTCCCTTATGGAGACAAATCTATACATAGGTTTTAAGATTCTCACTAGTCAGATATATTCCTCTGTGTGGAATAGGGGGTTTGAGTCCCGTTCACTGCGTAAGGGGTAGGTCTCGTCTATTCTCTATTTGGTTTATGGAATGGTACCTGTGCTAATATCAAACTGTGGTTTTATGCATCACCCCACCTCTCCTATCCCATTAAACAGGTATAAGAGTGTTTTCTAAATGTGAGACTCTGTTCTCTTTCTTAATTCAGTTCATGTGTTGTGATGTTGACATTCCCTCTGTAAGTGATATCTTATGAATAGATTCTTTTTCTGTGTGACTAATTTCACTTAGAATCATCATACCTAAATCCACTCTTTATGCTGCTACTGGCCTTATGACATTGATTCCACGTCTGAGTAATATTCCGTTGTACAAAATTATCCCAAGTTATTTATGCATTTCTCTTTTTCCTGGGATATTTTAGGTGTACCGAAGTTGAGGTTCTTGTATGCAGAGCAGCCCTAAACTTTGGGGTGCCTGTGTCTTGTCGATATTTAGTCTTCCCAAGTTATATGTCCATGAGTTGAAGTCCCCTTTGCTCGGGGCCTTTGTATTTAAATGTTTTAGGAAACAACATACACTTCTTCAGAGTGGCTCTTGGATATTTATACCCCACCCATCAGGGTGACTAGGCTCCCTGTTCTCCATGGCCTCTCCAGCATTTCTGGTTTGTACACATTTTTTGGATGGCCTTTCTGAGCAGTGGAAATTGAGACTTCTTTGTTGTGCGGATTTGCATTTCCCGCTTGGTTGGTTGGCCAAAAACTCTGTATGTGTTTTTTTTCCTGAAGATATTCACGAAAAAAAGGCATACACCCTTTTGCCCAACTACATCATTTTAGAAATTCTGCTGCTTTTCATATGCTTTAAATGTGAGTACAATCTACCTTTTGAAATCTGTTTCCTGCAATTCTGCCTCTCATTCAGATCCTCTTCGTTGCCTTACCTGAATATATTTTTGGACATTGGTTATCATTTATATCTTTGCAGGTCTTTGAATTGTCTGCTCCTGAGCTCCATTTTGCAACTCGCTTCTTTTGTGAGCTGGCCGACAAACCTTTGGATTGCTTCTGGCCCTATTCTGGTTCTGAGGAGGCAGGCTGAGCCTTTGGTTAATTCTTCTTCTAATGGGAAATTAGAGTGACATGTGCCTGTCAAAAATCCTACAGCTAATCTCTCATTGGTTCCCCCCTTCCCATTTATCCTCTGCACAAAATGCAAACTGTGTGAAACAGGAGGTTAAAGGTGCTGATTCTCAAAGTGGGGAGATTTTTAGTAATGTGGCTGGAATGGCGAACCCCAGCACCAGGAGATCAAAAATGAGGTGCATTTTAGACACCTTTCCTGAGCACACGGTGTACATTCATCTCGGTTTCGCAGGCATGTTTTCGCTGTCAGAAGATTCCCTTGAACCTGCCGATTTGGGACCCATGGAATGGGTACCAGGCAGTATTACTTTAAAAGGTCTGCATTTCCTCACCCAGCCTCTCTAACATCTCTTAGCGTGCATAGCTTCCAGCCTTATATATCATCCTGCTGTGGGTCTACATGTGTTCAATCCATGTTACATCGTAGCCCTTCAACAAAAGTTGTAAGAATTTTTGTCTGTCTCACCGTTTTTATAAATATTTTTAAATTTATTTTTATATTGGTTACAGCTGATTTTCAAAGCTCTGTTTTTTGCTGCTGTACATCCACTTGATTCATGTACTGTGAGACAACAAGAAATTATTTTTCAGATGCTTACGAGTCATATGTATTATTGGCCAGTGACTTGAGTGGGCTGAGTGCAGTTCTTTGAGGTACCGTGTAGGCCTTGTCAGTTATTCAATTTGGTACTTGGAATGGTATATTTGCTAATTTCAACCTCCTGGATAATACCTCACCATTCCCCACCTTTCCCATTTAGCAGCCTTATGTCTATTTTCTACATATTTGACTATGTTTCTGTTTTGTAGTTTATTTCATGTGTAGCCATTTTTGATTCCACCTTTAAGTGACATCTTATGATATGTGTCTTTTTCTTTCTGACATATGTCACTTAGAATGATCGTATGTAACTCCTCCAGAGTTGTTCCAACTGGCCTTATTTCATTGATTTCGGGATGAGTAATATTCCACTCTACATAAGTACCCCATCTCTTTTATCCATTTTATCCTTCCAGGGACATTTAGGTTATATCCAAGTGGAGGCCCTTTTTAACAGAGAGGTGGTAAACGTTGTGGTGCCTGTTTACTATCTATTTTTGTTTTTCCCAAGGTATACGCCCATGAGTGCAAGTGCCCTATGCTCTGTAGCTCAGTTTTCAGATGTTTTAGCAAACACAATACACTTCTCCAGAGTGGCCATTGGCAAATTACATTTCCACTATCAGCCTCACAGGGCTCCCTTTTCTCCTCGCCCTGTCCTGCATTTCTGGTGTTTACACTTTATGTGGATGGCCCTTCTGACTGATGTGAAGTGATACATTTTGTAGTATTGATTTCCAGTGCCCACCTGTTTGGTTGGATAAAACGTGTGTATGGCCTTTACTTGAATATATTCAGAAAAAATGCATACGCCCTTTTGTGCCAACTGCATCATTGGCGATGCTGAGCACCTTTTCTTGTGCTTTAATCGGGAGTCCTTTCTACCTCTTCAAATCTGTTTCCTGCGACTCTCCCTTGCTTACAAGTCCTTTTTTGTGACTTACCTCAAGACATTTTTCGACGATAGATATTTTCAACTCTGCAGTTTCATGAATTTTAGTGCCCCTGAGTTCCATTATTCAACTTGTGTTTTTGGAAACTGGACACAAAACAGCGGGATTTCCTCTAGCCCTATTCTGTTTCCGTGGGCAATTCTAGCCTTTGATTAATTTGTCTTCCAGATTGGAAATTAGAGTGGCATGTGCCTGTCCGAACACCTAAGACGTGTCTCTAAATTTTTCTCATCCTTCCGCTTCATCCTCTGGACAAATTCCAAACTGTGTGCAACAGGATATTGACAGTGCTGATATCCCCAAGTGAGGAGATTGTCAGGAAAGATGCTGGTGGGGTGAACCCAAACACCAGGCGATGAGGAGAAGAGGTGCCTTTTCCAAACTCTTTCCGATCAAACGGTGTACCATCCTCTAGGTGTGACAGGCATGTTTTAGCTGTAGGAAGGGTCCCGTGCATGGAAGGAGAACGCCAGGGATTTTTCCAAATCAGTGCCTCCCCGTACCCAAAACTGGGGAATTTTTAAGCTACAGCTACACATATGTCCATTAAGGGCCTTAGGAAATAGGCAGAGCCCAAACTTTAGATGATTGAAATCTTCAGGGTCAGAAGCGTTCACCATCGGCCTTGCTTAGGTTACATTTTATCTGTCATTGATAGATGATGTCAATAAAAATATCTATTCTTTTTCAGATTATTTCCCCTTATAGGTTATTGCAAAATATTCAGTGTAGTTCCCTGTGCTATACAGTTGTTCCTTGTTGATGATCTATTTTATACATAGCAGTGTGATTGTGTTAATCCCAAACAGTTAATTTATCCCTTGTCCTACCTTTCCCCTTTGGTAATAATAAATTATAAGATTTTATACTTCTCAGAAATGGGGGAGCTGAAAGAGAGGTATCCTTTACAATGGAAAGCATTCAAAACAAGATTGAAGATTCAGCCAAGAGTATTTGATGTACATCCATGGAAATAAATCACCTCATTTCTCTAATGTTGACCTGACAAATAAGACAGACGTCTTCAATGAACTTGCTTATAGTAAAGTGATGGAAATATCAAAGGTAAGTCTTAGAAACATCTTATTTTACCCGAGCATTATAAACTGCTCTATGTTAACTACAGTTTGGCTCACACATCTGTTCATTGAAGTTACAATGTTCTCAATTTCTGTTACTGATCCTCCAGAGTGGACCCCAACAGGAGTCCCCGTGCCCAGTGTCATTGGAGCCAACAGATCAAGACTGAGTTTGGTTCAGAAGCAAAGGAAACATTATTTTGAAAACGGAATGGAGAGGTGAGAGTGTGCACTCCCCCACGGGCTGTCGGCTGGGCTGCTGTGTAGGGATCCCGGCAGCATCAGTGGGAGGGAGGGGATGGAGTTCTCGAGGGCTGGTTTGGCTGCAGCTCAGGCTCTATGCCGTGGAGTCTGCATGGGACCCCGCTAGCTGAGGTGTCGACCCAGCCATTCTGCACTAGGAAATCGGGTCTGAAGTGCCAGGTGTGGGACCTCTGCATGCGGAACCCTAGGAGAACGTGAAATTAGACAAAGCACAAAGGAAAAACAGGTTAGACTTTATTTTATTGCCCAGGTTCTCTTTTTATCTCCCAGGAATTTTTAATGAACATTGCCGGAGACGAACCCCTCCTCTGCTTTTTGTTCCGTTCCTCATTCATGGGGTGTTGAGGGTGCAGACCCCTCTTTTGTAACTGCTTCATGCTCTGGTGGCAGACCTGATACCTGGGGGAGGGGCAAAATGTCTCCCCACCAGCCTCCAGGTGAGGTTGACTGTCCCAAGGCCTCCTGCCTCACTTCCCGTACGCCTGAGAACCAGCATTGGATGTGTTATAGATTCTAATGACCTTTAAGTGTCCAGGAAAGAGATGCGCAGAGATGCTGAGGTGGCAGGTTTCACCCCACCCCACATTTGTTCGGCGACTTTAGGCTGACGGTTTTTGCCAGTCTAGATGCTCTGACCAGTAGTCTGTGCTTTCTTTAATTAGGTCCCTGAATTAATGTACAAACAACACCATGTGTCAGAACCGTGCCCACACAACTCCCAGACAGTCCAGGGTCAGTGGTGATCCAGGACCATGACGTCCACTGAGTCAACGGCCTTTAGAAGTAGCCAGCAGTCCAGCCAGTCATATTGGCCACCATCACCGCGGTGTCTGTAGGGTTTTCTATGGTGAAAGCGTGATATACGTTTCCCCCGCCAAACTTATTAGCTCCCCTCTGGGTGCAGTAAGTCCTGCAAGCAGTAGTCTGCTCTTTCGGGGCACAGTCTTGTTGTATTCTGAGAGAAACTCCAGGTCAAGTGATGGTCACACGAGTCATCTTGGGGCCCCGTTGCCCCCGTTTGTCTCTCTGGAGGTGGAGTTGGAGGGCCTCCTCACTCGATGTCAGTGTGTCCACAGAGCGACACCTGCAACTTCAGGGCATGATGGATGGTTAGGATCACGACGTGGGGTCCTTTTCCCATAGGAGGGAGCTGGCCTTGTGGGCTGCTGATTTATACCTTTTTAGATACCCCAGTATCCTGGCCTGATGAGTTGGTGGGCAAATCCCTTGGTGACCATAGTTTATCATACCTGAAGGGCATTCTTGTGTTGCTCCATTTCAAGTGGTCCCAGTTTTTGCACTAAGTCTCCAAGGGCAATTAAACTTTGACCGGGTATGTAAAGGTCAAAGGGTTTAGCTAAATTAGGGAGTTCCTGGGCAAGGGTCTAAATTGACAGCTCTTTCCATTCTTGAAAGGCTGCTTCTGGATTCTATTCAAAAGGATCATCATCTTTTCGTGTCAGTGTTTCAGGTAGAGGCCCAGCTATCAGACTGTAGTTAGGGATCCAGATGCAGAAAACCTTGGCCTCCCCAGGAACCCCTAAGCTGTCTTCTACTTTTAGAAGAGGTAAGGCTGCAAGTGGCTTCTTCCCTATCCTGGGATGCGTTTCTCCGAGTATCTGTGAGAATGAAGCCCATTCATGTCACCTGAGCCTGGTATATTTGAGCCTTTTCCTTGGACACCTTCTATCCTTTCTTGGCTAGGT
Organism: Mesoplodon mirus; assembly: GCF_964341445.2. Classification (NCBI taxonomy): domain Eukaryota; kingdom Metazoa; phylum Chordata; class Mammalia; order Artiodactyla; family Ziphiidae; genus Mesoplodon; species Mesoplodon mirus. The sequence goes on from NW_028295202.1 coordinate 42,344, forward strand.
AGTTCAGAGGCGTCTTTAGTAGGCCTGGCGATCAGAATGTCATCTGCATATTGAAGGAGGGTTCCCTTTTACAGAGGTAGAACGTTTAGGTCTTTAGAGGACATTTCCCCATTGATGGTGTGGGGATTTTTGAACCATTGGGGCAGGACGGCCCAGCATTATTGCTTGTGTTGCATGTTGTGTCCTGCCACTCACAAGCCAAAAATTCTTGTGACTCTGAGATGAATGGAATACAGAAGAAGGCATCATTGAAGTGTAATACAGAATGTCATGGCCTGGTGGATGGTAGAATGAGCAGCAGGGTGTAGGAAACAGGAGCTACTGGATGTATATCCTCGGTGGCTTCACTGACTGTCCTGATGTCCTTTACCAGGTCTCCAGCAGCCCATGGGACTCTCATGGTCAGGCCAATCCCACAATATGGAGCTCACCTGGGCTGCATCCTGCACCCCACATCCCACGGGGCTCTCGTGGTCAAGTCCTTCCAAGGGTATGGAGCTCACCTGTGCAGCTACCCAGCAGCCCATGGGGCTCTCATAGTCAGGCCCTTCCCAGGATACGGAACTCCCCTGGGCAGGTACCCCAGCAGGGCTGGACACACAGGAACTGTGCACATAGCCCACCTTGCAGAGAAACCCCAGCTCACCTGTCGCTCACAGTTGACACAGAACACCTCAGAGCAGGAGTTGAACTAACAAACAGCAGCTCTGACAGGTCTGTGACCCTGGCTATCACTCTGTGCAGCCTCTCTATGCCTGGTCTTCCAGACACTTCCACTGCAGCCAGGGCTCCAGGCCTCTATCTCCACCCACCATCACTCCTCTCCCTGACTCCTGGGTTCCTCTCATTAGGATAGGGTCTTCTTGAAGTTGTTTTCCACTCATGGACCAGATAAAATGATAAGAAAACAAGCTGCAGCTGCAGCCCCTTGTCTAGCCTGACTCTCAAGAGCCCACACCTCTTCCTTGGGCCTGGCCCGTTTAACAAGTTTCATTTTCTGCAACTGTGAGCCACTGAGGGGTGAGGATTGGTTGATATGGGCAGCCTGACAATGCCTGCCATTGCTCCCCAGGTGTGCCTGTGTTGAAGTCAATATAAACACCTCTCCAGTCAGCAAGAGCCCCTGTAGCTGTGCCTGACGCCATATTCTCTGCCCCGTCAGCAGTGTCGGGGCTGGGGTGGTGGTACGGAGGGAGAACCCGTGGCTTTGTGGGTGGCCCAGTGTGAGTGGGGCTCTGCTGGACTTTCTGCAGGAGTTGCCAGGCTGCCACCTGCTAAAGAAGAGGATGTGTCATCCATACCTGCCGCTGGAATTTCTCCCCAGGCAGAGGTGAGGAAGTAAAAAAGCAGTGGGGGCCATGGCAGGAGGGGTATCTCAGGCAGGGAAATGGAAAGATTCCAGAAGAGCATCTGGGGCCAGGACCATCCTGGCTGGCCTTCAGGCACCAAGTCAGCCTGTGTGCTCTCGCTAGTGTGGCTCCACAGCCCTTCCTCTAGGCTTGCAATTGCTTGTACATATTCAGGTGTTTTACCTGGAAAGGGTGGGAAGAGTTCAGCTGCAGCAGGACTGGGGCTCAGCTCACATTTACTCACAGACGCCTCGACACCGTCACCCAGCTTTGCAATGACGATGCTCCTTGTGGGGGGGAGTGCTGCTGTGTGCTTGGGAGACGATTTCCCACCTCTGACCAACTTAAGAATTTTTTACAACTGGAGCAAGTGCCCTGATAAGATTTTCCTCTGTATAACTGGTGGGTTCTGTTTTTTTTTTTTTCTTTTTTTCTTTTTTTCTTTTTGGTTCAAGGTAGATTTTATTTATTCTTCTTTTTTTTTTAAATTTGGAGATATAAACATGGAAATAATGCATTAATATAAAGACATCTATGTGAAGGGAAAAACTTTTTTTCTGTTTTATTTGATTAAATGTTATTTATTTATTTCTAATTTTTTAAAATTTATTTATTTCTTTTATACAGCAGGTTCTTATTGGATATCTATTTTATACATATAAGTGTGCACATGTGAATCCTAGTCTCCCAATTCATCCCACCACCACCCTCACATGGTGTTCCCCCCTTGGTGTCCATATGTTTGTTCTCTACATCTGTGTCTCTATCTCTGCCCTGCAAACCGGTTCATCTGTACCATTTTTCTAGGTTCCACATATATGCATTAATATACAATATTTGTTTTTCTCTTTCTGACTTACTTCACTCTGTATGACAGTCTCTAGATCCATCAAGGTCTCTACAAATGACCCAATTTCATTCCTATGTTTGGCTGAGTAATATTCCATTGTATATATGTGCCAGATCTTCTTTATCCATTCATCTGTTGATGGACACTTAGGTTGCTTCCATGTCCTGGCTATTGCAAATAGAGCTGCAAAGAACATTTTTGTACATAACTCTTTTTGAATTATGGTTTTCACAAGGCAAATGTCCAGTAGTTGAATTGTTGTGTCCTATGGTACTTCTATTGTTAGTTATTTAAAGGAACCTCCGTACTGTTCTCCCTAGTTCCCATATCAATTTACATTCCCACCCACAGTGCAAGTGTGTTCCCTTTTCTCCAATAAAGGCCTCTCCAGCATTTATTGTTTTGTAGATTTTTTTGATGATTGCCACTCTGACTGCTGTGAGGTGATACCTCACAAGTAGTTTTGATTTGCATTTCTCTAATGATTAGTGATGTTCAGCATCCTTTCATGTGTTTCTTGGTAATCTGTATATCTTCTTTGGAGAAATGTCTATTTAGGTGTTCTTCCCGTTTTTGGATTGGGTTGTTTGTTTTTGTGATATTGAGCTACATGCGGTGCTTGTAAAGTTAGGAGATTAATCCTTTGTCAGTTTTTTCATTTGAAAATATTTTCTCCCATCCTGAGGGTTGTTTTTGCATCTTGTTTATGTTTTCCTGTACTGTGTAAAAGCTTTTAAGTTTCATTAGGTCCCATTTGTTGATTTCTGTTTTTATTTCCATTTCTCTAGGAGGTGGGTCCAAAAGGATCTTGCTGTGATTTATGTCATAGAGTGTTCTGCCTATGGTTTCCTCTAAGTGTTTTATAGTGTCTGGTCTTATATTTAGATCTCTAATCAATTTAGAGTTTATTTTTGTGTATGGTGTTATGGAGTGTTCTAATTTCATTCTTTTATGTGTAGGGGTCCAGTTTTCCCAGCACCAATTACTGAAGAGACTGTCTTTTCTCCATTGTATATCCTTAGCTCCTTTGGCATAGATGAGATAGCCATAGGTATGTAGGTTTATCTCTGGGCTTTCTGTCCTGTTCCATTGATCTGTGTTTATGCCAATCTACATACACTTGATTCCATTATGCAGACATATAAATACATAGGTTTCAAGGTTATTACCAGTCAGATATATTCCTCTTCAGTGAATAGGGTGTTTTGTGTCCAGTTCATTGAGAAAGGAGTAGGTCTTGTCTATTACATATTTGGTATATGGAATGGGATCTGTGCTAATTTCAAACTCTGCTTTTACACATCACCCCACGTCACCTTTCCCCTTAAGGAGGCATAAGTGTGTTTTCTAAATGTGTAACTCTGTTCTCTTTTGAAATTCAGTTCATGTGTAGCCATGTTTACATTCCTTCTATAAGTGATATATTACAATAAGTTTCTTTTACTTTGTGGCTCATTGCACTTAGCATCATCATACCTAAAGCCACTCATTAAGCTGCTATTGGCCTTATGACATTGATTTTATGTCTGAGTGACATTCCATTGTATATAAGTACCACAATATCTATATCTATTTTTTTTCCTTTCCTGGGATATTTAAAGTGTACTGAAGTTGAGGTTCTTGTAAACAGAGCAGCCCTAAAGTTTGGGCTGGCTGTGTGTTGTGGATTTTTAGTTTTCCCAAAATACATGCCAATGAGTGGAAGTGTGCTATGCTCTGTAGCTCTGTTTTAGAAAACAACATACAGTTCTCCAGAGAGGCTGTTGGCAATTTACATCCTGTCCATCGGCATAACCAGGCTCCCTTTTCTCCATGGCCTGTCCTGCATTTGCGGTTTTTACACTATTTGTGGATGGCCCTTTTGACTGGTGGTAAGGGACACTTCTCTGTAGTGTGGATTTGCAATGCCTGATGGCTTGCTTGGCCAAAAAGGGCATATGCATTTTTTCCCGAATATATTCAAGAAAATACACATAGTCCCTTTTCAGCCAAGGGCAACTTTGTCGAAATTCTGTCGCTTTTCATGTGCTTTAAAGACGACTCCAATCTACCTCTTGAAATCTGTTTCCTTCAATTCTGCCTTGCATTCAAATCCTCTTCACTGCCTTTCCTCAATATATTTCTGGATGATAGTTTTCCTTTATAACTCTGCAAGTTTGTGAATTGCTGTGCCCCTGATTTCCATTTTTCAACTCGCCTATTTGTGAGCTGGCTGCAATACCGCAGGATGGCTTTAGGCACTAGTCTGGTTCAGGGGCTTCAGGCTGAGCCTTTGGATAATTCTTCTTCCTGGTGGGAAAGTAGAGTGACATGTTCCCATCCAAACACCTACAGCTAATCTCTCATTTATTCCCCCTCTTCCTGTTCATCGTCTGCACAATTTGCAAACTGTGCATATCAGGAGGGTAAAGGCGCTGATACTCCAAGTGGGGAGATTTTTAGTAATGCAGATGGAATGGTGAAGCCGAGCACGACAAAAGGAAAAATGAGGTACCTTTTAGAAAACTTTCCCAATTACACAGTGTACCATCCACTGGGTTTCCCATGCATGTTTTAACTGTAGGAAGATTCCCTTAAACCTGGAGAGTTGGGACCACTAGAATGGGTAGCACAGAGTATTGCTCTAAGTGGTGTTCTTTTGCTCACACAACCTCAGCAATCTTGTCAGCCCCAAGTGTCCAGTCTTATGTCTCATCCAGCTGTGGGTGTAAAGGTGGTCAATCCAGGTTGCATCACAGGCCCTGTACGTAATTTTTAAGACTTTCTCACTGTTTCGCTGTTTTTGCATTTTGCTTTTGAAATTTATTTTTATAAGTGGGTTTAACTGAATTTCAGTGCTCTGTTCATGCCGTTATACACACACATGATTCCTTTATGGAGACATGAGAATACATATGTTTTAAAATACTGAGAGTCAGACATATTCCTTGCAATGAATAGGGGGTGTTGAGTCCAGTTCATTGTGGCGGGATTAGGTGTTGTCTATTACATACTTGGTTTATGTAACGGTATCTGTGCTAATTTAAAACTGTGATTTTATGCATCACCCCACCTCGCCTTTCCCATTAAGCAGGCAGAAGCTTGTTTTCTAAATTTGTGACGCCGTTGTGTTTGTAAATCATTTCATGTGTAGCCATTTGTACATTCCCGCTATGAGTGATATATTATGATAAGATTCGTTACTCTGGTATCTTTCCTAACTCAGTTCATGTGAGGCCATGTTTACAGGACCTTCATAAGTGATATCTTATGATAAGATTCTTTTTCTGTGTGACTTATTTCGCATAGAATCATCGTACCTGAATCCACTCATTTTGCTGCTACTGGCCTTATGAAATTGATTTCATGGCTGAGGGATATACCATCGTACGTAAGTACCACAATTTCTTGAACCATTTTTGTCTTTCCTAGGATATTTGAGGTATACCCAAGTTGAGGTTCTTGTAAGCAGTGAAGCCCTAAATTTTGTGGTGGCTCTGTCTTATTGATTTTCAGTTTTCCCAAGGTATATTTGCTAGACTGGAAGTGCCCTTGACTCTGTAGCTCTGTTGTTTACTTGTTTTAGGGAACACAATGCACTCCTCCAGAGAGGCAGTTCACAATTTAAATCCCGCCCATCAGCATAACAAGGCTCCCTGTTCTCCAGGGCCTGTCTTGCCTTTCTGGTTTTTACACATTTTGCAGATGTCCCTTTTGACCAGTGGGAAGTGATACTTCTTTGTAGTGCAGATTTGCATTGCCCGCTTGCTTGCTTGGCCAGAAAGGGTGTATGCATGTTCTCCTGCATATATTCTGGAGAAAACATATACGCCCTTTTTGGGCAAGTGCATCATTGTCGAAGTTGTGCCCCTCTTCCTGTGCTTTAAAGGCGATTCCAACATACCTCTTGAAATCTGTTTCCTGCTATACTGCCTCGCTTTCAAGTCCGCCTCGTTGCCTTCCCTCAGCAGATTTTTGGGCGATAGTTGTCCTTTATTACTCTGCCAGTTTCTGAATTGCTGTGCCCCTGAGCTCCATTTTTAAATTTGTTTTTTGTGAGCAGACCGCAAGTCCAAAATTTTGGTTCAGGACCTATACTGGTTCCCGTCGTGTGGCTGAGACTTTGGTGAATTCTTCTTCCTGCCGGGCAATTAATGTGACATGTACCCGTCCAAATGCCTAACATCTACTCTCTCATTTCTTCTCCCTCTTCCCTTTCATCTTTGCCAAATTGGCAACTGTGCGAACCAGGAGGCTAAAGAGGCTGTCTCTCCAAGTTGGCAGATTGATAGTAAAGCAGTTGGAAAGTCAAACTGGAGCACCAGGAGAGGGATTATTAGTTGAGTTTTAGAAACCTTTCGTATTCACTGTGTGTCCATTCTCTAGGTTTCCCATACATGTTATAGCTGTAGTAATATTCCCTTCAACCTGAACAGTTGGGACCCATGGAATGGGTGCCACACATTATTGCTTTAAAGGGTCTGCATTTGCTCACCCAATCTCACCAATACTCTCAGACCCAAGTGTCCAGCCTTATGCCACATCCAGCTGTCATTGAAGATAAGGTCATTCCAGGTTTCAAAGGAGAGCCTGAAGGAATTGTAAAGAATTTCCAAGTATTTTTGTTTTGTTTTTGAAATTCCTTTTTATAGTGGGTTTGAGCTGATTCTCGCTGCCATGTTTATGCCAGTCTAGACACAATTGATTCCCTTACAGAGACATATCAATACATAGGTTTTAAGATTCTTACTAGTCAGATATATTCTTCTGCGGGAAATATGGGATATTGAGTCCCTTTCACTGAGGATGTTGTAGGTAGATCTTGTCTATTCCATAGTTGGTTTTTGGAACGGTACCTGTGCTTATATCAAACTCTGGTTTTATGCATCAACCCACCTCTCCTTCCACCTTAAGCAGGCATAAGAGTGTTTTCTAAATGTGAGACTCTGTTCTCTTTCCTAACTCAGTTCATGTGTAGCCATGTTTACAGGATATTCATAAGTGATATCTTATGATAAGCTTCTTTTTCTGTGAGACTTATTTCACTTAGAATCATCGTACCTGAATCCACTCATTTTGCTGCTAATGGTCCTGTGACATTGATTTCATGGCTGAGGGATATTCCATCGTACGTAAGTACCACAATTTTTTGAACCAATTTTATCTTTCCTGGGATAATAAAGGTATACCCAGGTTGAGGTTCTTGTAAGCAGTGCAGCCCTAAATTTTGGGTTGGCCCTGTCTTATTGATTTTCAGTTTTCCAAAGGTATATTCCCTAGACGGGAAGTGCCCTTGGCTCTGTAGCTCTGTTGTTTACTTGTTTTAGGGAACACAATGCACTCCTCCAGAGAGGTAGTTGGCAATTTACATCCCGCCCATTAGCATAACAAGACTCCCTGTTTTCCAGGGCCTGTCTTGCCTTTCTGGTTTTTAACCATTTTGTGGATGTCCCATTTAACCGGTGGGAAGTGATACTACTTTGTAGTGCAGATTTGCATTGCCTGCTTGCTTGCTTGGCCAAAAAGGGCGTATGCGTTTTCTCCTGAATATACTCAGGAGAAAATGCACACGCCCTTTTTGGCCAAGTGCATCATTGTCGAAGTTTTGCCCCTCTTCCTGTGCTTTAAAGGGGATTCCAACGTACCTCTTGAAATCGGTTTCCTGCTATTCTGCCTCGCTTTCAAGTCCACCTCATTGCCTTCCGTCAACAGATTTTTGGACGATAGTTGTCCTTTATTACTCTGCCAGTTTGTGAATTGTTGTGCCCCTGAGCTCCATTATTTAACTCGTTTTTTGTGAGCTGAACGCAAGTCTAATATTTTGGTTCAAGACCTATACTGGTTCCCAGTGGGTTGCTGAGACATTGATTAATTCTTCTTCCTCACCGGAAATAAGAGTGACATATGCCCGTCCAAATGCCTAACAGCTACTCTCTCATTGGTTCTCTCTCTTCCCTTTCATCGTCTGCCAAATTGGCAACCTGTGCGAACCAGGAGGTTAAAGATGCTGTCTCTCCAAGTTGGGAGATTGATAGTAAAGAAGTTGGAAAGTCAAACGGGAGCACCAAGAGAGGGACTATTCACTAAGTTTTAGAAACCTTGCGTATTCACAGTGTGTCCATTCTCTAGGTTTCCCGTACATGTTACAGCGGTAGTAATATTCCCTTCACCCTGGAGAGGCGTGACCCAAGGAATGGGGGCCATGCCTTATTGCTTTAAAGGGTCTGCCTTTGCTCACCCCATCTCACCAATCCTCTCAGTCCCATGTGTCCAGCCTTATTCCACATCCAGCTGTTTTTGTAGATAGGGACATTCCAGGATTCATCAGAAACCCTGAAGGAATTGTGAAGAATTTCCCTTTTTTTTGTTTTTGAAATTCCTTTTTATAGTAGGTATCAGCTGATTCTCGCTGCCATGTTTATGCTAGTCACGACACACTTGATTCCCTTATGGAGACATATCAATACATAGGTTTTATGATTCTTACTAGTCAGATATATTCCTCTGCGGAAAATATGTGGTTTTGAGTCCCTTTCACTGAGGAATGTGTAGGTCTTGTCTATTCCAAAGTTGGTTTTTGGAACGGTATTTGTGCTTATATCAAAGTCTGGTTTTATGCATCACCCCACCTCTCCTTCCCCCTTAAGCAGGCATAAGAGTGTTTTCTAAATGTGAGAATCTGTTCTCTTTCCTAACTCACTTCAAGTGTAGCCATGTTTACAGGATCTTCATAAGTGATATCTTATGATAAACTTATTTTTCTGTGTGACATATTTCACTTAGAATTATCGTACCTGTATCCACACACTTTGCTACTACTGGTCTTATGATATTGATTTCATTGCTGAGGGATATTCCATCGTACGTATGTACCAAAATTTTTTGAACCATTTTTATCTTTCCTGGGATACTTAAGTTGAACCCAAGTTGAGTTTCTTGTAAGCAGTGCAGCCCTAAATTTTGGGGTGGCTCTGTCTTATTGATTTTCAGTTTTCCCAAGGTATATTCCCTAGACTGGAAGTGCCCTTGGCTCGGTAGCTGTGTTGTTTACTTGTTTTAGGGAGCACAATGCACTCCTCCAGATTGGCAGTTGGCAATTTACATCCTGCCCATCAGCATATCAAGGCTCCTTGTTCTCCAGGGCATATCTTGCTTTTCTGGTTTTTACCCATTTTGTGGATGTCCATTTTGACTGCTGGGAATTGATACTTCTTTGTATTGCAGATTTGCATTGCCCGCTTGCTTGCTTGGCCAAAAAGGGCGTATGCGTTATTTCCTGAATATATTCAGGAGAAAACACATACGCACTTTTTGGCGAAGTGCATCATTGTCGAAGTTGTGCCCCTGTTTCTGTGCTTTAAAGGCAATTCCAACGTACCTCTTGAAATATGTTTCCTGCTATTCTGCCTCGCTTTCAAATCCGCCTCGTTGCCTTCGCACAACAGATTTTTGGACGATATTTGTCCTTTATTTTTCTGCCTGTTTGTGAATTGCTGTGCCCTGAGCTCCATTTTTTAACTCGTTTTTTTCTGAGCTGAACGCAAGTCCAATAATTTGTTTCAGGAATTATACTGGTTCCCAGTGGGTGGCTGAGACATTGGTTAATTCTTCTTCTTCCCGGGAAATAAGAGTGACATGTGCCCGTCCAAATGCCTAACAGCTACTCTCTCATTGGTTCTCCCTCTTCCCTTTCTTCCACTGTCAAATTGGCAACCTGTGCGAACCAGGAGGTTAAAGCGCCTGTCTCTCCAAGTTGGGAGATTGATAGTAAAGCAGTTGCAAAGTCAAACCGGAACACCAGGAGGGTGAGAATTCGTTGAGTTTTAGAGACCTTTCTTATTCACAGTGTGCCCATTCTCTAGGTTTCCCGTACATGTTATAGCTGTAGTAAAATTCCCTTCAACCTGGAGACATGGGACGCATGGAATGGGTGTCATGCACTATTGCTTTAAAGGGTCTGCATTTGCTCACCCAATCTCAAAAATCCTCTCAGTCCCATGTGTCCAGCCTTATGCCACATCCAGCTGTCATTGTAGATAGGGTCATTCCAGGTTTCATCAGAGACCCTGAAGGAATTGTAAAGAATTTCCCTTTTTTTTGTTTTTCAAATTCCTTTTTATAGTGGGTTTGAGCTGATTCTCACTGCCATGTTTATGCCAGTCTAGACACACTTGATTCCCTTATGGAGACAAATCAATACATAGGTTTTAAGATTCTTACTAGTCAGATATATTGCTCTGCGGAAAATATGGTGTTTTGAGTCCCTTTCACTTAGGAAGGTATAGGTAGGTCTTGTCTATTCCATAGTTGGTTTTTGGAACGGTACCTGTGCTTATATCAAACTCTGGTTTAATGCATCACCCCACCTCTACTTCCCCCTTAAGCAGGCATAAGTGTGTTTTCTAAATGTGAGACTCTGGTCTCTTTCCTAACTCAGTTCATGTGTAGCCATTTTTACAGGACCTACATAAGTGATATCTTATGATAAGTTTATTTTTCTGTGTGACTTATTTCACTTAGATTCATCGTATATGAAAGCAATCATTTTGCTGCTACTGGTCTTATGACATTGATTTCATGGCTGAGAGATATTCCATCGTACGTAAGTACCACAATTTTTGAACCATTTTTATATTTCCTGGGATATTTAAGGTGTACCCAAGTTGAGGTTCTTGTAAGCAGTGCAGCCCTAAATTTGGGGGTGGCTCTGTCTTATTGATTTTCAGTTTTCCCAAGGTATATTCCCTAGACTGGAAGTGCCCTTGGCTCTGTAGCTCTGTTGTTTACTTGTTTTAGGGAACACAGTGCACTCCTCCAGAGAGGCAGTTGGCAATTTACATCCCGCCCATCAGCATAACAAGGCTCCCTGTTCTGCAGGGCCTGTCTTTCCTTTCTGGTTTTTACATATTTTGTGGATGTCCCTTTTGACCTGTGGGAAGTGACACTTCTTTGTAGTGCAGATTTGCATTGCTCGCTTGCTTGCTTGGCCAAAAAGTGCATATGCGTTTTCTCCTGCATATATTCAGGGGAAAATGCATACGCCCTTCTTGGCCAAGTGCATCATTTTCGAAATTGTGCCCCTCTTCCTGTGCTTTACATGTGATTCCAATGTACCTCTTGCAATCTGTTTCCTGCTATTCTGACTCGCATTCAAGTCCGCTTCGTTGCCTTCCCTCAACAGATTTTCGGATGATAGTTGTCCTTTATTACTCTGCCAGTTTGTGAATTGCTGTGCCCTTGAGCTCCATTTTTCATCTCGTTTTTCGTGAGCTGAACGCATGTGCAAAATTTTGGTTCAGGACATATACTTGTTGCAGGTGTGTGGCTGCAACTTTGGTTAATTCTTCTTCCTGCCGGGCAATTAGAGTGACATATGCCCGTCCAAATGCCTAACAGCTACTTTCTCATTGTTTCTCCCTCTTCCCTTTCATCCTCTGCCAAATTGGCAACCTGTGAGAACCAGGAGGTTAAAGGGGCTGTCTCTCCAATTTGGGAGATTGATAGTAAAGCCGTTGGAAAGTCAATCTGGAGCACCAGGAGAGGGACTATTCGTTGAGTTTTAGAAAACTTTCGTATTCACAGTGTGTCCATTCTCTAGGTTTCCCGTACATGTTATAGATGTAGTAATATTCCCTTCAACCTGGACAGTTGGGACCCATGGAATGGGTGCCATGCATTATTGCATTAAAGGGTCTGCATTTGCTAACCCAATCTCACAAATACTCTCAGTCCCAAGTGTCCAGCCTTATGCCACATACAGCTGTCATTTTAGACAGGGTCATTCCAGGTTTCATCAGACACCCTGAAGGATTTGTAAAGAATTTCCCTCTTTTTTGGTTTTGTGTTTGAAATTCCTTTTTATAGTGGGTTGAGCTGATTCTCGCTGCCATGTTTATGCCAGTCTAGAAACACTTGATTCCCTAACGGAGACATATCAATACATAGGTTTTAAAATTCTTACTAGTCAGATATATTCCTCTGTGGGAAATATGGGGTTTTGAGTCCCTTTCACCGAGGAAGGTGTAGGACTTGTCTATTCCATAGTTGGTTTTTTGAACAGTACCTGTGCTTATATCAAACTCTGGTTTTATGCATCACCCCAGCTCTACTTCCCCGGTAAGCAGGCATAAGAGTGTTTTCTAAATGTGAGACTCTCTTCTTTTTCCTAACTCAGTTCATGTGTAGCCGTGTTTACAGGGTCTTCCTAAGTGATATATTATGATAAGTTTCTTTTTCTGTGTGACTTATTTCACTTAGAATCATCGTACCTGAATCCACTCATTTTGCTGCTACTGGTATTATGACATTGATTTCATGGCTGAGGGATATTCCATTGTATGTAATTAACATAATTTTTTGAACCGTTTTTATCTTTCCTGTTATATTTAATGTGTACCCAAGTTGAGGTTCTTGTAAGCAGTGCAGCCCTAAATTTTGGAATGGCTCTGTCTTATTGATTTTCAGTTTCCCCAAGATATATTCCCTAGACTGGAAGTGACCTTGGCTCTGTAGCTCTGTTGTTTACTTGGTTTAGGGAACACAAGGCACTCCTCAAGAGGGGCGGTTGGAAATTTACATCCCGCCCATCAGCATAACAAGGCCCCCTGTTCTCCAGGGCCTGTCTTGCCTTTCTGGTTTTACACATTTTGTGGATATCCCTTTTGACTGGTGGGAAGTGATACTTCTTTGTAGTGCAGATTTGCATTGCCCGCTTGTTTGCTTGGCCAAAAAGGTCGTATGTGTTTTCTCCTGCATATATTCAGGAGAAAATGCATACGCCCTTTTTGGCCAAGTGCATCTTTGTCGAAGTTGTGCCCCTCTTCCTGTGCTTTACAGGTGTTTCCAACGTACCTCTTGAAATCTGTTTCCTGCTATTCTGCCTCACATTCAAGTCTGCCTCGTTGCCTTCCCTCAACAGATTTTTGGATCATAGTTGTCCTTTATTACTCTTCCAGTTTGTGAGTTGCTGTGCCCTTGAGCTCCATTTTTCAACTCGTTTTTAGTGAGCTGAACGGATGTCCAAAATTTTGGTTCAGGACCTATACTGGTTCCCGGTGGGTGGCTGCAACTTTGGTTAATTCTTCTTCCTGCCGGGAAATTAGAATGACATATGCCCGTCCAAATGCCTAACAGCTACTCTCTCATTGGTTCTCCCTCTTCCCTTTCATCCTCTGCCAAATTGGCAACCTGTGAGAACAACGAGGTTAAAGGGGCTGTCTCTCCAAGTTGGGAGATTGATAGTAAAGCAGTTGGAAAGTCAAACCGGAGCACCAGGAGAGGGAATATTCGTTGAGATTTAGAAACCTTTCGTATTCACAGTGTGTCCATTCTCTAGGTTTCCCGTACATGTTATAGCTGTAGTAATATTCCCTTCAACCTGGAGAGTTGGGACCCATGGAATGGGTGCCATGCATTATTGCTTTAAAGGGTCTGCATTTGCTCACACAATCGCAACAATCCTCTCAGTCCCAAGTGTCCAGCCTTATGACACATCCAGCTGTCATTTTAGACAGGGTCATTCCAGGTTTCATCAGAGACCCTGAAGGAATTGTAAAGAATTTCCCTGTTTTTCTGTTTTGTTTTAGAAATTCCTTTTTAAAGTGTGTTTGAGATGATTCTCGCTGCCATGTGTATGCCAGTCTAGACACACTTGATTCCCTTACGGAGACATATCAATACTTAGGTTTTAAGATTCTTACTAGTCAGATATATTCTTCTGCGGGAAATATGGGGTTTTGAGTCCCTTTCACTGAGGAAGGTATAGGTAGGTCTTGTCTATTCCATAGTTGGTTTTTGGAACGGTACCTGTGCTTATATCAAACTCTGGTTTTATGCATCACCCCACCTCTCCTTCCCCCTTAAGCAGGCATTAGAGTGTTTTCTAAATGTGAGACTCTGTTCTCTTTCCTAACTCAGTTCATGTGTAGCCATGTTTACAGGTTCTTCATAAGTGATATCTTATGATAAGCTTCTTTTTCTGTGTGACTTATTTCCCTTAGAATCATCGTACCTGAATCCACTCATTTTGCTGCTACTGGTCTTATGACATTGATTTCATGGCTGAGGGATATTCAATCATACATAAGTACCACAATTTTTTGAATCATTTTTATATTTCCTGGGATACTTAAGGTGTACCCAAGTTGAGGTTCTTGTAAGCAGTGCAGCCCTAAATTTAGTGGTGGCTCTGTCTTACTGATTTTTAGTTTTCCCAAGGTATATTCCCTAGACTGGAACTGCCGTTGGCTCTGGAGCTCTGTTGTTTCCTTCTTTTAGGGAACACAATGCACTCCTCCAGAGAGGCAGTTGGCAATTTACATCCCGCCCATCAGCATTACAAGGCTCCTTATTCTCCAGGGCCTGTCTTGAATTTCTGGTTTTTACCCTTTTTGTGGATGTCCTTTTGGACCGGTGGGAATTGATACTTCTTTGTAGTGCAGACTTACATTGTCTGCTTGCTTGCTTGGCCAAAAAGGGCGTATGCGTTTTCTCTTGAATATACTCAGGAGAAAACGCATACGCCCTTTTTGGCCAAGTGCATCATTTTCGAAGTTGTGCCCCTCTTCCTGTGCTTTACAGGTGATTCCAACGTACCTCTTGAAATCTGTTTGCTGCTATTCTGCCTCACTTTCAAGTCCGCCTCGTTGCCTTCCATTAAACAGATATTTGGACGATAGTTGTCCTATATTTCTCTGCCAGTTTGTGAATTGCTGTTCCCCTGAGCTCCATTTTTCAACTCGTTTTTTTGTGAGTTGAATGCAAGTCCAAACTTTGGTTCAGGACCTATACTGGTGTCCGTGGGTGGCTGAGACTTTGGTTAATTCTTCTTCCGGCCGGGAAATTAGAGTGACATGTTCCCGTCCAAATGCCTAACAGGTACTCTCTCATTGGTTCTCCCTCTTCCCTTTCATCCTCTGCCAAATTGGCAACCTGTGAGAACCAGGTGGTTAAAGGGGCTGTCTCTCCAAGTTGGGAGATTGATAGTAAAGCAGTTGGAAAGTCAAACTGGAGCACCAGGAAAGGGACTATTAGTTGAATTTTAGACACCTTTCGTATTCACAGTGTGTCCATTCTCTAGGTTTCCCGTACATGTTATAGCTGTAGTAATATTCCCTTCAACCTGGAGAGTTGGGACCCATGGAATGGGTGCCACTCATTATTGCTTTAAAGGTACTGCATTTGCTCAACCAATCTCACCAATCCTCTCAGTCCCAAGTATCCAGCCTTATGCCACATCCAGCTGTCATTGTACATAGGGTCATTTCAGATTTCATCAGAGACCCTGAAGGAATTGTAAGAAATTTCGCTGTTTTATTGTTTTGTATTTGAAATTCCTTTTTATAGTGGGTTTGAGCTGATTCTCACTGTCATGTTTATGCCAGTCTAGACACACTTGATTCCCTTACAGAGACATATCAATACACACGTTTTAAGATTCATACTAGTAAGATATATTACTCTGTGGTGAATATGGGGTGTTGAGTCCCTTTCACTGAGGAAGGTGTAGGTCTTGTCTATTCCGTATTTGGTTTTTAGAAAGTTACCTGTACTAATATCAAACTCTGATTTTATGCATCACCCCACCTCTCCTTCCCCCTTAAGCAGGCATAAGCGTGTTTTTTAAATGTGAGTCTCTCTTCTCTTTCCTAACTCAGTTCATGTGTAGCCATGTTTACAGGATCTTCATAAGTGATATCTTATGATAAGTTTCTTTTTCTGTGTGACTTATTTCACTTAGAATTATCGTACCTAAATCCACTCATTTTGCTGCTACTGGCCTTATGACATTGATTTCATGGCTGAGGGATATTCCATCATACGTAAGTTCCACAATTTCTTGAACCATTTTTGTCTTTCCTGGGATATTTAAGGTGTACGCAAGTTGAGGTTTTTGTAAGCAGTGCAGCCCTGAATTTTAGTGTCGATCTGTCTTATTTATTTTCAGTTTTCCCAAGATATATTCCCTAGACTGGAAGTTCCCATGGCTCTGTAGCTCTGTTGTTTACTTGTTTTAGGGAACACAATGCACTCCTCCAGAGAGGCAGTTGGCAATTTACATCCCGCCCATCAGCATAACAAGGCTCCCTGTTCTCCAGGGCCTCTCTTGCCTTTCTGGTTTTTACACTTTTTGCGGATGTCCCTTTTGACCGGTGGGAAGTGATACTTCTTTGTAGTGCCGATTTGCATTGCCCGCTTGCTTGCTTGTCCAAAAAGGACATATGTGTTTTCTCCTGAATATATTCACGTGAAAACCCATATGCCCTTTATGGCCATTTCCATAATTTTCGAAGTTGTAATGCTTTTCCTGTGTTTAAAGGCGATTCCAATGTACCTCTTGAAATCTGCTTCATGCCATTCTTCCTCATTTTCCCTTCCGCCTCGTGGCTTTCCCTCAACAGATTTTTGGCAGTGAGTAGTCCTTTATAACTCTGCAGGTTAGTGAATTGCTGTGGCCCTGAGCTCCATTTTTCAACTCGCGTTTCTGTGAGCTGACTGCAAATCAACAGTTTTGCTTCTAGACTTATACTGGTTCTGGGGAGCAGGCTGAGACTTTGGTTAATTCCTCTTTGTGACGGGAAATTAGAGAGACATGTGGCCGTCCGAATGCCTACAGCTACTCTCTCATTGGTTCTCTCTCTTCCCTTATATCCTGTGCAAAATTTGCCAACTGTGCGAACCAGGAGGTTATAGTGGCTGACTTTCCAAGATGGGAGATTGATAGTAAAGCAGTTGGAATGTCAAACTGGAGTACAAGTAGAGTTTTAGAAACCTTTCACCATCAGATGGTTTCCATTCTCTAGGTTCCCATACACGTTATAACTGTAGTGATATTCCCTTCTTCCTGGAGAGTTGGGAACCATGGAATGGGTGGCACGCATTATTGCTTTAAAGTGTCTGCATTTTTTCACCCAATCTCACCAATCCTCTCAGTCCCAAGTGACCAGCCTTACGCCACATCCAGCTGTCATTGTAGATAGGGTCATTCCAGGTTTCATCAGAACCCCTGAAGGTATTGTGTAAGAATTTTACTGTTTATATGTTTTGTTTTGAAATTCATTTTTATAGTGGGTTTGAGCTGATTCTCACTGCCATGTTTATGTCATTCTAGACACACTTGGCTCCCTTACGGAGACATATCAATACATAGGTTTTAAAATTCTTACTAGTCAGATATATTTCTCTGCGGGGAATAGGGATGTTGAGTTCCATTCACTGAGGAAGGAGTAGGGTTTGTCTCTTCCGTTTTTGGATTATGGAACGGTACCTGTGCTAATATCAATCTTATGTTTTGTGCATCTCCCCACCTCTCTTTCCCCTTAAGCAAGCGTTAGATTGTTTTCTAAATCTGAGACTCTGTTCTCTTCCCTAAATCAGTTCATATGTAGCCATGTTTACATTCCTTTCATAAGTGATATCTTATGTCAAAATGCACCATGGCCGTTCTCATAATAATGCTCCATGTCCCATGTCATCACAGTGCACCATGTCCTGGTTATCAAAATGCTCCATGTCCCATGTCATCACAATTCTCCACATCCTTTTCATCACAATGCTACATGGCACTTCTCATCAAAATGTTACATGCTCTTGTCATCACAATTCTCCATCCACTTGACATTGCAATGCTCCATGCACTTGTCATCACAATGCTCCATGCACATGTCATCACAAAGCTCCATGCCCTTGTCATCACAATGCTCCATGACGCCTGTCATCACAATGCTCCCTGACACCTGTCATCACAATGCTTCATGCCCCATGTCATTACAGTGCTCCATGATGCTCGACATCACAATTACCCAAGGTCTTTTCATCACAATGCTCATTGGCCAATATCATCACAATGCTCTATGACCACTGTCATCACAACACCCCATGACACCTGACAACACAATGATTCCGGACTCTTGTCATCACAATGTTCCATTCCCTAGTCATCACAATGCTCCATGACACCTGTCATCACAATACTCCATGAATATTTTCAGCCCAATGTTCCATGACCCTTGTCATCACAATACTCCAAGCCATTGTCATCACAATGCTCCATTACCTTTGTCATCAGAATCCTCCATGAGACTTGGCATCACAATGCTCCATGCCATTGTCATCACAATGGGCCATTACATATGTCATCACAATTCTCCCTGACACCTGTCTTCACAATACTGCATGACCTGGTCATCACAATGCTCTATGCCCTTGTCATCACAATGCGCCATTCAAACTGTCATCACAAGAATCCTTGAAACTTATTAGACCAATGCTCCATGCCCTTGTCATCACAATGCTCCATGCCCTTGTTATCACAATGCTCCATGACCCCTGTCATCACAATGCTCCGTGACTCCAGTAATCACAATGCTTCATGAACTTTGCCATCACAATTGTCCATGTCCTCGTCATCAACAGTCTCTGTGACCTTTTTAACGACAATGCTCCATGAACTTTTCATCACAATGCTCTTTGACCCTTGTCATCACAATGCTCTATGCCTTTCTCAGCACAATGCTCCATGACCCTTGTCATCACAATGCTCCATGCGCTTGTTAGCACAATGCTTCATGACACATGTCATCTCAATGCACCATGCGCTTGTCATTACAGTGCTCCACAAACTTCTCATCACCATGCTGCATAAAACTTCTCATCACAATGCTCCATGCACTTCTCATCAAAATGCTCTCTCACCACTGATATCCCAATGCTACATAACTATTGGTCACAATACCCACTCACCCCTGTCATCACAATGTTCCATGACTCCTGTCATCACAATGATACATGCACTTATAATCACAATGTTCGATGACCCCTGCCATCTCAAAGTTCCATAACACCTGTCATCAAAATGCTCCATGACCCTTTTCATCAAAATGCTCCATGACACCTGACATCACAGTGTTCCATAAAACCTGTCATCAAAATGTTCCATGACATTTTTCATCAAATTGCTCCATGACCCTGTCATCAAAAAGCTCCCTGCCCTTCTCATCACAATGCACAATGCCCGTGCCATCAGAATGCTCCATGACCTTTGTCATCACAAAGATCCATGACCATTGTCATCACAATGCTACATTTCATTATCATCACAATGCTCCATGAACTTTTCATCACAATGCTCTTTGACCCATGTCATCACAATGCTCTATGCCTTTCTCAGCAAAATGCTCCATGACCCTTGTCATCACAATGCTCAATACACTTGTCATCAAAATGCTCCCTGACACTTGTTGTCTGTATGCTCCTTGAACCCTGTCATGACAAGGCTCCATGCATTTTTCATCACAATGATCCATGCCCTTTTCATCACAATGCTCCAAGACCCATATAATCAAAATGCTCCATGTCCTTGTCATCACAAAGCTCAAGGATGCATGTCATCAAAATGCTCCTTGGTCTTCTCCTCACAATGCTCCATGCCCTTGTCATCACAATGTTCCAATACAACTGTAATCACAATGCTCCATGCCCATTTTCATCAGTATGCTCCATGAGACTTTTCATCACAAGGCTCCATGATTTTGTCATCACAATGCTCCAGGACCTTGACATCACAATGCTTCTCGACCTTGTCATGATAATTTTCAATGGCAATTGTCATCACAATGCGCCATTCCAAATGTCATCGCAATAATCCATGAAACTTATTAGACCAATGCTCCTTGCCCTGGTCATCACAATGCTCCATGCCCTTGTTATCACAATGCTCCATGACCCCTGCAATTACAATGCTCTGTGACTCCAGTCATCTCAGTGCTTCATGACCTTTGTCATCACAATGGTCCATGCCCTCGTCATCATCAGTCTCTGTGAGCTTTTTAACCACAATGCTCCATGAACTTTTCATCACAATGCTCTTTGACCCTTGTCATCACAATGCTCTATGCCTTTCTCAGCACAATGCTCCATGACCCTAGTCATCACAATGCTCCATGCGCTTGTCAGCACAATGCTCCATGACACATGCCATCACAATGCTCCATGACCCCTGTCATCACAATGCTCCGTGACTCCAGTCATCACAATGCTTCATAACGTTTGTCATCACAATGGTCCATGCCCGTGTCATCACAAGGCTCTGTGACCTTTTTATCCACAATCATCCATCAACGTTTCATCACAATTCTCTGTGACCTTTGTCATCACAATGCTCCATGTCTTTGTCAGAACAATGCTCCATGACCATTGTCTTCACAATGTGCCACACGCATTTCATCACAACGGTCCAAAACCTTGTCATTGCAATGCTCCATAAAACTTGTAATCACAATTCTCCATGCACTTCTCATCAAAATGCACTCTCACATGAGATATCACAGTGTTCCATCACTAGTCATCACAATACTCCCTCACCCCTGTTATCAAAATGTTCCATGACCCTGTCATCACACTGCTACATCCCCTTATCATCACAATGTTCCATGACCCCTGACATCACAATGTTCCATAAACCCTGTCATCAAAATGCTCCATGACCCTTTTCATCCCAAAGCTCCAAGACCCCTGATATCACAATGTTCTATAACCCCTGCCATCAAAATGTTCCATTACACTTTTCATCAAATTGCTGCATGACCCGGTCATCAAAATGCTCCCTGCCCTTATCATCACAATGCCCCATGTGCTAGTCATCAAAATGGTCCATGACTTGTCATCACAAAGCTCCATGACCCTTGTCATCACAATGCTCCATGTCCTTGTCATCACAATGCGCCATTCCAACTGTCATCACAATAATCCATGAAACATATTAGACCAATGTTCCATGCCCGTCTCATCACAATGCTCCATGCCCTTGTTTTCACAATGCTCCATGCGCTTGTCAGCACAATGCTCCATGAAGCATGTCATCACAATGCTCCATGAACCCTGTCATCACAATGCTCCGTGACTCCAGTCATCTCAATGCTTCAAAACGTTTGTCATCACAATGATCCTTTCCTGCGTCATGACAAGACTTTGTGACATTTGTAACCACAATGCTCCATGAACATTTCATCACAATTCTCTGTGACACTTGTCATCACAATGCTCCATGTATTTGTCAGAACAATGCTTCATGACCATTGTCTTCACAATGTTCCACACGCATTTCATCACAATGTTCCTCAACTTTGTCTTTGCAATGCTCCATAAAACTTGTAATCACAATTATCCATGCACTTCTCATCAAAATGCTCTCTCACCACTGATATCACAATGCTACCTCACTATTTGTCACAATACTCCGTCACTCCTGTCATCACAATGCTACATGCACTTGTCATCACAATGTTCGATGACCCCTGACATCACAATGTTCCATAACACCTTTCATCAAAATGTTCCATGACACTTTTCATCAAATTGCTCTAAGACCCTGTCATCAGAATGTTCCCTGCCTTTCTCATCACAATGCACAACGCCCTTGCCATCAAAATGCTCCATGACCTTTGTCATCACAAAGATCCATGACCCTTGGCATCAGAATGATCCATGTCATTGTCATCACAATGCTCCATGAATGCTCTCATCACATTGCCCAATGCCCTTGTCATCACAAAGCTCCATGACACTTGTCATCACAATGCTTGATGACCTTCTTATCACATTGCTCCATGCCATTGTCATTACAATCCTGCTTGACCCATGTATCATAGTGTTCCGTACCCTTGTCATCACAATGGTCCATGCACACACTCATCACAATAATCCATGAAACATTTCGGACCAATGTTCCATGCCCTTCTCATCACAATGCCCCATTACCCCTGTCATAACAATGCACCATGACACCTGCCATCACAATGATCCACGGCCTTGTCATCACAAGGTTCCATGACACTTGTCATCACAATGCTGAAGACCCCTGTAATCACAATGCTCCATGCCTTTGTCATCACAAAGCTCCATGACGTATGTCATCAGAATGTTCCACGGCCTTCTCATCACAATGCTCGGTGCCCTTGTCATTACAATGCTCCAAGACCCCTGTAAACACAATGCTCCATGCCCCTTTTCATCTCAATGCTCCATGAACCCTGTCATCACAATGCACCATGCCCATCATCATAATGCTTCAGGCTATTGTCATCACAATGAAATCAATATTCTCCATGACATCTGTCATCATAATGCTCCAAACTCTTGTGATCACAATGTTCCATAACATTTATCATCACAACACCCCATGACGCTCATCATCACAATTATCCATGGTCTTCTCATCACAATGCTCCATGATCTTTGTCATCACAATGCTCAATACACATGTCATCACAATGCTCCCTGACACTTGTCATCAGTATGCTCCTTGAACCCTGTCATGACAAGGCTCCATGCCTTTTTAATCACAATTATCCATGCCCTTTTCATCACAATGCTCCAAGATCCCTGTAATCACAATGCTCCAGGACCTTGTCATCAAAAAGCTCCATGACGCTAATCATCAGAATGCTTCATGGCCTTCTCCTCACAATGCTCCATGCCCTTGTCATCACAATGTTCCAAAACCCCTGTAATCACAATGCTCCATGCCCCTTTTCATCAGTATGCACCATGAGACTTGTCATCACAAGGCTCCATGGTTTTCTCATCACAATGCTCCAGGACCTTGTCATCACAATGCTTCTCGACATTGTCATGAAAATTTTCAATGGCCCTTGTCATCATAATGCTCCACGCCCTAATCATCACAATGCTCAATTATATTTTTCATTACAATTCTCAAATACATTTGGCATCACAATGCTCCATGCCATTGTCATAGCAATGGACCATGACATATGTCATCACAATGCTCCCTGACACCTCTCTTCACAGTATTCCATGATCTTCTCATCACAGTGCTCCATGCCCTTTTCATCACAATGCACCATGCCCACTGTCATCACAATAATCTGTGAAACTTTTCAGACCAATGCTCCATGCCCCTGTCATCACAATGCTCGATGCCCTTGTCACAAAAATGCTCCATAAACCCTGTCATCACAATGCTCCGTGACTCCAGTCATCACAAGGTTTCATAACGTTTGTCATCACAATGGTCCATGCCCGTGTCATCACATGGCTCTGTGACCTTTGTAACCACAATGCTCCATGAAATTTTCATCACAATTCTCTGTGACCCTTGTCATCACAATGCTCCATGTCTTTGCCTGAACAATGCTGTATGACCATTATCATCACAATGTGCCACGTGCATTTCATCACAACGGTCCACAACCTTGTCATTGCAAAGCTCCATAAACCTTGTAATCACAATGGTCCATGCACTTCTCATCAAAATGCTCTCTCACCAGAGATATCACAATATTCCAACAATAGTCATCACAATACTCACTCACACCTGGAATCACAATGTTCCATGAATCTGTCATCACAATGCTACATCCCCTTATCATCACAATGTTCCATGACCCCTGATATCACAATCTTCCATAACCCCAGTGAAGAAAATGCTCCATGACCCGTTTCATCCCAAAGCTCCAAGACCCCTGACATCAAAATGTTCTATAACCCCTGCCATCAAAATGTTCCATTACACTTTTTATCAAATTGCTGCATGACCCTGTCATCAAAATGCTCCCTGCCCTTCTCATCACAATGCACCATGCCATTGTCATCAAACTGCTCCATGACTTGTCATCACAAATCTCCATGACCCTTGGCATCACAATGCTCCATGTCATTGTCATCACAATGCTCCATGAACACTTTCATAACATTGCTCCATGCCCTTGTCATCACAAAGCTCCATGACACTTGTCATCACAAAGCTCGATGCCCTTCTCATCACAATGCTCCTTGCTCTTGTCATTACAATCCTGCATCACCCATGTATCATAGTGTTCCGTACCCTTGTCATCAAAATGCTCCATGCCCACTCTCATCACAATAATCCATGAAACTTTTCAGACCAAGGTTCCATGCCCTTATCATCACAATGCTCCATTACCTCTGTCATAACAATGCACCATGACCCCTGACATCACAATGTTCCAAGGCCTAGTCATCACAAGGTTCCAAGACACTTGTCATCACAATGCTGAAGGTCCATGTAATCACAATGCTCCTTGCCCTTGTCATCACAAAGCTCCATGACGCATGTCATCAGAAAGTTCCATGGCCTTCTCATCACAATGTTCCATGCCCTTGTCATCACAATGCTCCAAGACCTTTGTAAACACAATACTCCATGCCCCTTTTCATCTCAATGCTCCATGAACCCTGCCATCACAATGCACCATGCCTATCATCATAATGCTTCAGGCTATTGTCATCACAATGAAATCAATATTCTCCATGACCTCTGTCATCATAATGCTCCAAACACTTGTGATCACAATGTTCCATAACACTTATCATTACAACACCCCATGATGCTCATCATCACAATTATCCATGGCCTTCTCATCACAATGCTCTATGACCTATGTCATCACAATACTCAATACACTTGTCATCACAATGCTCACTGACACATGTCGTCAATATGCTCCTTGAACCCTGTCATGACAAGGCTCCATGTCTTTTTCATCACAATGATCCATGCCCTTTTCATCACAATGCTCCAAGACCCTTGTAATCACAATGCTCCATGCCCTTGTCATCACAAATCTCCAGGACGCATGTCATCAGAATGCTCCATGGCCTTCTCATCACAATGCTCCATGCCGTTGTCATCACAATGCTCCAAGACGCTTGTAATCACAATGCTCTATGACCGTTTTCATCTCAATGCTCCATGAACCTTGTCATCACAATGCACCATGCCCATCATCATAATGTTTCAGGCTATTGTCATCACAATGAAATCAATATTCTCCATGACCTCTATCATCATAATGCTCCAAACCCTTGTGATCACAATGTTCCATAACACTTATCATCACAAAACTCCATGACGCTCATTATCACAATTATCCATGGTCTTCTCATCACAATGCTCCATGAACATTGTCATCACAATGCTCAATACACTTGTCATCACAATGCTCCCTGACACTTGTCGCCAGTATGCTCCTTGAACCCTCTCATGACCAGGCTCCATGAATTTTTCATCACAATAATCCATGCACATTTCATCACAATGTTCCAAGATCCCTGTAATCACAATGTTCCATGCCCTTGTCATCAGAAACTCCATGACGCAGGTCATGAAAATGCTTCATGGCCTTCTCATCACAATACTCCATGCCCTTGTCATCACAATGCTCCAAGACCCCTGTAATCTCAATGCTGCATGCCCCTTTTCATCAGAATGCTTCATGAGACTTGTCATCACAAGTCTCCATTGTCTTCTCATCACAATGCTCCAAGACCTGTCATCACCATGCTCCATTCCCTTGTCATCACAATGCTCCATGACCACTGTCATCACAATAATCCATGAACATTTTCAGCACAGTGCTCCAGGACCTACTCATCCCAATGCTCGATGGCAAATATCATTGCAATGCTCCATGACCACTGTCATCACAACACTCCATGACACTTGACAACACAGTGATCCGGGACTCTTTTCATCACATTGCTCCATTCCCTAGACATCACAATGCTCTATGTCCCCTGTCATCACAACACTCCATGAACATTTTCAGTCCAGTGCTCCATGACTCTTGTCATCACAATGATCCATGCGCTTGTCATCACAGTGCTCCATGACACATGTCATCACAATGCTCCATGCCTTTGTCAGCAAAATGCTACATGACCTTGTCATTACAATGCTCTATGTGCTTGTCATCACAATACTCCATTTCCATTGTCATCACAATCCTCCATGAACCTTGGGATCACATTGTTTCATGCCCTTGTCATCACAATGCTCCATGCTCCTTGAAATCAAAATGATCCATGACCTCTGTCATCACAATGCTCCAAACTCTTGTGATCACAATATTCCATAGCACTTGTCATCACAACGCTCCATGATGCCTGTCATCACAACACCCCATGCCCTTTTCATCACAATGCTCCCTGACATTTGTCATCACAATTCTCAACACACTTGTCATCACAATACTCCCTGACACTTGTCATCAGAATGCTCCTTGAAACCTGTCACGAAAAGGCTCCATGACTTTTTCATCACAATGCCGCATGTGGTTTTCATCACAATGCTCCATGCCATTGTCATCAAAATACTCCACAAGCTTGTCATCAGAATGCTCCATGACCCTTGTCATCAAAATTCTCCATGCACTTGTCAGCACAATGCTCCCTGACCCTTGTCATCACAATGCTCCAAGCCATTGTCATCACAATGCTCCATTACCTTTGTCATCAGAATCCTCCATGACACTTGGCTTCACAATGCTCCATGCCATTGTCATCACAATGGGCCTTTACATATGTCATCACAATGCTCCCTGACACCACTCTTCACAATATTGCATGACCTGGTCATCACAATGCTCCATGCCCTTGTCATCACAATGCGCCATTCTAACTGTCATCGCAATAATCCATGAGACTTATTAGACCAATGTTCCATGCCCTTGTCATCACAATGCTCCATGCCCTTGTTATCACAATGCTCCATGACGCCTGAAATCACAATGCTCCGTGACTCCAGTCATCACAATGCTTCATGACCTTTGTCATCACAATGGTCCATGCCCTCGCCATCAACAGTCTCTGTGACCTTTTTAACCACAATGCTCCATGAACTTTTCATCACAATGCTCTTTGACCCTTTTCATCACAATGCTCCATGTGCTTGTCAGCACAATGCTCCATGACACATGTCATCACAATGCACCATGCGCTTGTCATCACAGTGCTCCACAATCTTCTCATCACAATGCTCCTTAACATTTGTCATCACAATGATCCATGCACTTCTCATCAAAATGCTCTCTCACCACAGATATCACAATGCTACATCATTATTTGTCACAATACTCCCTCACCCCTCTCATCACAATGTTCCATGACTCCTGTCATCAGAGTGCGACATGCACTTATCATCACAATGTTCGATGACCCCTGACATCACAATATTCCATAACACCTGTCATCAAAATGTTCCATGACACTTTTCATCAAATTGCTCCATGACCCTGTCATCAGAATGCTCCCTGCCTTTCTCATCTCAATGCACAACGCCCTTGCCATCAAAATGCTCCATGACCTTTGTCATCACAAAGATCCATGACACTTGGCATCACAATGCTCCATGTCATTGGCATCACAGTGCTCCATAAACGCTCTCATCACATTGCTCCATGCCCTTGTGTTCACAGAGCTCCATGATACATGTCATCAGAATGCTCCGTGGCCTTCTCATCACAGTGCTCCATGTCCTTGCCATCACAATGCTCTACTACACTTGTCATAACTATGCTCCATGACCCCTGCCATCACGATGTTCCATGGCCTTGTCATCACAAAACTCCATGACCCTTCTCATCACAGTGCTCCAAGAACCCTGTAATCACAATGCTTTATGCCCCTTTTCATCTCAATGACCCATGAATCCAGTCATCTCAATGCATCATGCCCATCATCATAATGCTTCATGCTATTGTCATCACAATGAAATCAAAATGCTCCAAGACCTCTGTCATAACAATGATCCAAACCCTTGTGATCACAATATTCCATAACCCTTGTCATCACAATGCCCCATGACGCTCATCATCACAATTATCCATGGTCTTCTCATCACAACGCTCCATGACCTTTGCCATCACAATGCTCAATACACTTGTCATCAAAATGCTCCCTGACACTTGTTGTCTGTATGCTCCTTGAACCCTGTCATGACAAGGCTCCATGCCTTTTTCATCACAATGATCCATGCCCTTTTCATCACAATACTCCAAGATCCCTGTAATCACAAACTCCATGCCCTTTTCATCAAATGCTCCATGACGCATGTCATCAGAATTCTTCATGGCCTTCTCCTCACAATGCTCCATGCCCTTTTCATCACAATGCTCCAAGACCCCAGTAATCAAAATGCTCCATGCCCCTTTTCATCAGAATGCTCCATGAGTCTTGTCATCACAAGTCTCCATGGTCTTCTCATCACAATGCTCCAGGACCTTGTCATCACCTTGTTCCATTCCCTTGTCTTCACAATGCTCCATGACCCGAGTCATCACAGTACTCCATGAACATTTTCAGCCCAGTGCTCCATGACCCTTGTCTTCACAATGATCCATGCCCTTGTCATCCCAGAGCTCCATGACCCCTGTATTCACAATGCTCCGTGACACTTGTCATCACAGTGCTCCATGACACATGTCATCACAATGCTTCATGCCTTTGTCAGCAAAATGCTACATGACCTTGTCATTACAATGCTCTATGCAATTTTCATCACAATACTCCATTTCCATTGTCATCACAATCCTCCATGAACCTTGGGATCACATTGCTTCATGCCTTTGGCATCACAATGCTCCATGCTCCTTGAAATAAAAATGATACATGACCTATTTCATCACAATGCTCCACTCCCTTGTGATCACAATGTTCCATAACACTTGTCATCACAACGCTCCATGATGCCTGGCATCACAATACTCCATGCCCTTTTCATCACAATGCTCCATGACCTTTGTCATCACAATTCTCAATACACTTGTCATCACAATGCTCCCTGACACTTGTCATCAGTTTGCTCCTTGAAACATGTCACGAAAAGGCTCCATGCCATTTTCATCACAATGCCCCATGCCGTTTTCATCACAATACTCCATGCCATTGTCATCAAAATACTCCACAAGCTTGTCATCAGAATGCTCCATGACCCTTGTCATCACAATTCTCCATGCACTTGTCAGCACAATGCTCCCTGACCCTTGTCATCACAATGCTCCAAGCCATTGTCATCACAATGCTCCATTACATTTGTCATCAGAATCCTCCATCACACTTGGCATCACAATGCTCCATGCCATTGCCATCACAAAGGGCCATTTCATATGTCATCACAATGCTCCCTGACACCTCTATTCACAATATTGCATGACCTGGTCATCACAATGCTCCATACCCTTGTCATCACAATGCGCCATTCCAACTGTCATCACAATAATCCATGAAACTTATTAGACCAATGTTCCATGCTCTTGTCATCACAATGATCCATGCCCTTGTTATCACAATGCTCCATGACCCCTGTCATCACAATGCTCCGTGACTCCAGTCATCACAATGCTTCATGACCTTTGTCATCACAATGGTCCATGCCCTCGTAATCAACAGTCTCTGTGACCTTTTTAACCACAATTCTCCATGAACTTTTCATCACAATGCTCTTTGACCCTTGTCATCACAATGCTCCATGCGCTTGTCAGCACAATGCTCCATGACACATGTCATCACAATGCACCATGCGCTTGACATCACAGTGCTCAACAATCTTCTCATCACAATGCTCCTTAAAATTTGTCATCACAATGCTCCATGCACTTCTCATCAAAATGCTCTCTCACCTCTTATATCACAATGCTACATCACTATTTGTCACAATACTCCCTCACTCCTGTCATCACAATGTTCCAAGACTCCTGTCATCACAATGCTACATGCCCTTTTCATCACAATGCTCCATGACCTTTGTCATCACAATTCTCAATACAATTGTCATCACATTGCTCCCTGACAGCTCTCTTCACAATACTGCATGACCTGGTCATCACAATGCTCCATGCCCTAGTCATAACAATGCGCCATTTCAACTGTCTTCACAATAATCCATGAAACTTATTAGATCAATGCTCCATGCCCTTGTCATCACAATGCTCCATGCCCTTGTTATCACAATGTTCCAAGACCCCTGTAATCAGAATGCTCCATGCCCCATTTCATCAGTATGCTCCATGAGACTTGTCTTCACAAGGCTCCATGGTTTTCTCATAACAAACTGCAGGATATTTTAATCACAATGCTTCGCGACCTTGTCATGAAAATTCTCAATGGCCATTGTCATCATAATGCTGCAAGCCCTAGTCATCACAATGCTCCATTATATTTGCCATCACAATCCTCCATTACATTTGGCATCACAATGCTCCCTGCCATTGTCATCGCAATGGACCATGACATATGTCATCACAATGCTGCCTGACACCTGTCTTCACAATACTCCATGACGTTCTCATCACAATGCTCCATGCCCTTGTCATCACGATGCACGATGTCCGCTGTCATCACAATAATTTATGAAACTTGTCAGACCAATGCTCCTTGACCCTGTCTTCACAATGCTCCATGCCCTTCTTATCACAATGCTCCATGACCCCTTTCCTCACAATGCTCCATGACTCCAGTCATCACAATGCTTCATAACGTTTGTCAACACAGCGGTCCATGCCCGCGTCATCACAAGGCTCTGTGTCCTATGTAACCACAATGCTCCATGAACATTTCATCACAATGCTCCGTGACACTTGTCATCACAGTGCTCCATGTCTTTGTCACAACAATGCTCCATGACCCTTATCATAACAGTGTGCCACGCGCTTTTCATCACAATGATCCACAACCTTGTCATCACTGTGCTCCATAAACCTTGTAATCACAATGGTCCATGCACTTCTCATCCAAATGCTCTCTCACAAGAGATATCACAGTGTTCCATCAGTAGTCATCACAATACTCCCTCACCCCTATAATCACAATGTTCCATGACCCTGTCATCACAATGCTACATCCCCTTATCATCACAATGTTCCATGACCCCTGACATCAAAATGTTCCATAACCACTGTCATCAAATTCCCCATGACCCATTTCATTCCAAAGCTCCATGACCCCTGTTATCACAATGTTTTATAACCCCTGTCATCAAAATGTTCCATTACACTTTTCATCAAATTTCTGCATGACCCTGTCATCAAAATGCTCCCTGCCCTTCGCATCACAATGCACCACACATTTGTCATCAAAATGCTCCATGACCTTTGTCATCACAAAGCTCCATGACCCTTGGCATCACAGTGCTCCATGTCATTGTCGTTACCATGCACAATGAACAATCTCATCACATTGCTCCATGCCCTTGTCATCACAAAGCTCCATGACACTTGTCATCACAATGCTCGATGCCCTTCCCATCACAATGCTCCATGCTCTTGTCATTACAATCCTCCATGACCCATGTATCACAGTGTTCCTTGCCCTTATCATCTCAATGCTCCATGCCCACTCTCATCTCAATAATCCATGAAATATTTCAGACCAATGCTCCATGCCCTTCTCATCAAAATGCTCCATTACTTCTCTCATAACAATGCTACATGACCACTGCCATCACAATGTTCCACGGCTTGTTATCAAAAGGCTCCATGACACTTGTCATCACAATGTTCCAAGAACCCTGTAACCACAATGCTCCATGCCCTTGTCATCAAAATGCTCCAAGATCCTTGTAATCACAATGCTCCATGCCCCTTTTCATCTCAATGCTCCATGAACCCTGTCATCACAATGCACCATGCCCATCATCATAATGCTTCAGGCTATTATCATCACAATGAATTCAATATTCTCCATGACCTCTGTCATCATAATGCTCCAAAAACTTGTGATCACAATGTTCCATAAGACTTATCATCAAAACACCCCATGAAAATCATCATCACAATTATCCATGGCCTTCTCATCACAATGCTCCATGTCCTTTGTCATCACAGTTCTCAATACACTTGTCATCACAAAGCTCCCTGACACTTGTCGTCAGAATGCTCCTTGAACCCTGTCACAAAAAGGCTCCATGCCATTTTCATCACACTGCCCCATGCCGTTTTCATCACAATGCTCCATACCATTGTCATCAAAATACTCCACAAGCTTGTCATCAGAATGCTCCATGACCCTTGTCATCACAATTCTCCATGCACTTGTCAGCACAATGCTCCCTGACCCTTTTCATCACAATGCTCCAAGCCATTGTCATCACATTGCTCCATTACCTTTGTCATCAGAATCTTCAATGACACTTTGCATCACAATGCTCCATGCCATTGTCATCACAATGGGCCATTACATATGTCATCACAATGCTCCCTGAAACCTGTCTTCACAATACTGCATGACCTGGTCATCACAATGCGCCATTCCAACTGTCATCACAATAATCCATGAAACTTATTAAACCAATGCTCCATGCCCTTGTCATCACAGTGCTCCATGCCCTTGTTATCACAATCCTCCATGACCCCTGTCATCACAATTCTCCGTGACTCCAGTCATCACAATGCTTCATGACCTTTGTCATCACAATGGCCCATGCCCTCATCATCAACAGTCTCTGTGACCTTTTTAACCACAATGCTCCATGAACTTTTCATCACAATGCTCTTTGACCCTTGACATCACAATGCTCTACGCCTTTATCAGCACAATATTTTATGCCCTTGTCATCACAATGCTCCATGACCCCTGTCATCACAATGCTCTGTTACTCCAGTCATCACAATGCTTCTTAACATTTGTCATCACAGTGGTCCATGCCCGCATCATCACAAGGCTCTGTGACATATTTAACCACAATGCTCCATGAACTTTTCATCACAGTGCTCCGTGACCCTTGTCATCACTATGTGCCACGCACTTTTTATCCCAACGGTCCACAAATTTGTCGTCACAGTGCTCTATAAACCTTGTAATCAAAATGTTCCATGCCCTTCCCATCACAATGCTCCATTACCCCTGTCATAACAATGCTCCATGACCCCTGCCATCACAATGTTCCACGGCCTTGTCATCACTAGGCTCCATGACACTTGTCATCACAATGCTCCAAGACCCCTGTAATCACAATGCTCCATGCCCCTTTTCATCTCTATGCTCCATGAACCCTGTCATCACAATGCATCATGCCCATCATCATAATGCTTCCGGCTATTGTAAGCACAATGAAATCAAAATTCTCCATGACCTCTGTCATCACAATGCCCCATGCCCTTTTCATCACAATGCTCCATGACCCCTGTCATCACAATGCTACGTGACTCCAGTCATCACAGTGCTTCATAACTTTTGTCATCAGAACGGTCCATGCCCACGTCATCACAAGGCTTTGTGACCTTTGTAACCACAATGTTCCATGAACATTTCATCACAATGCTCCGTGACCCTTTTCATCACAATGCTCCATGCTTTTGTCAGAACAATGTTCCATGACCCTTGTCATCACAATGTGCCACGTGCCTTTAATCACAGCGTTCCACAACCTTGTCATCGATATGCTCCATAAACCTTGTAATCCCAATGCTCCATGTACTTCTCATCAAAATGCTCTCTCACATGAGATATCATAATGTTCCATCACTAGTCATCACATTATTCCCTCACCCCTGTAATCACAATGTTCCATGAACCCTGTCATCACAATGCTACATCCCCTTATCATCACAATGTTCCATGACCCCTGACATCACAATGTTCCACAACCCCTGTCATCAAAATGCTCCTATGACCCTTTTCATCCCAAAGCTCCATGACCCCTGACATCACAATGTTCTATAACACCTGTCATCAAAATGTTCCATTACAATTTTCATCAAATTGCTGCATGACCCTGTCCTCAAACTGCTCCCTGCCCTTCTCATCACAATGCACCACGCCCTTGTCATCAAAATGCTCCATGACTTTTGACATCACAAACCTCCATGACACTTGACATCACAATGCTCCATGTCATTGTCATCACAATGCTCCATGAACCCTCTCATCACATTGATCCATACCCTTGTCATCACAAAGCTCCATGACACTTGTCATCACAATGCTCAATGCCCTTCTCATCACAATGCTCCATGCCTTTGCCATTACAATCCTCCATGACCCATGTATCACAGCGTTCCGTGCTCTTGTCATCACAATGCTCCATGCCCACTCTCATTACAATAATCCATGAAACATTTCACAACAATGCTTCCTGCCCTTCTCATCACAGTGCTCCATTACACCTGTCATAACAATGTTCCATGACCCCTGCCATCACAATGTTCCACGGCCTTGTCATTCACAAGGCTCCATGACACTTGTCATCACAATATTCCAAGACCCCTGTACTCACAATGCTCCATGCCCTTGTCATCAGAAAGCTCCATGACGCATGTCATCAGAATGTTCCATGGACTTCTCATCACAATGCTCCATGCCCTTGTCATCACAATGCTCCAAGACCCTTGTTATCAAAATGCTCGATGCCCATTTTCATCTCAAAGCTCCATGAATCCTATCATCACAATGCACCATGCCCATCACAATAATGTTTCAGGCTGTTGTCATCACAATGAAATCAAAATGCTCCATGACCTCTGTCATCACAATGCTCCAAACCGTGGTGATCACAATATTCCATAACACTTATCATCACAACACCCCATGATGCTCATAATCACAGTTATCCATGGTCTTCTCATCACTATGCTCCATAACCTTAGTCATCACAATGCTCAATACACTTTTCATCACAATGCTCCCTGACACTTGTCGTCAGTATGTTCCTTGAATACTGTCATGACAAGGCTCCATGCATTTTTCATCACAATGATCCATGCCTTTTTCATCACAGTGCTCCAAGACTCCTGTAATCACAATTCTCCATGCACTTGTCATCACAGTGCTCCATGACGCATTCATCAGAATGCTCCATGTCCTTCTCTTCACAATGACCCATGCCCTTGTCATAACAATGCTCCAAGACCACTGTAATCACAATGCTCCATGCCCCTTTTCATCAGAATACTCCATGAGACTTGTCATCACATGTCTCCATGGTCTTTTCATCACAATGCTCCAAGACCACTGTAATCACAATGCTCCATGCCCCTTTTCATCAGAATACTCCATGAGACTTGTCATCACATGTCTCCATGGTCTTCTCATCACAATGCTCCAGGACCAATATCAACACAATGCTCCATGACCACTGTCATCACAACACTCAATTACCCCTGACAACACAGTGATCCGGAACTCTTGTCATCACAATGCTCCATGACCCCTGTCATCACAATACTCCATGAACATTTTCAGCCCAATCTTCCATGACGCTTGTCATCACAATGATCCATGCCCTTTTCATCCCAATGCTCCATGACCCATGTATTCACAATGCACTCTGACGCATGGCATCACAGTGCTCCATGACACCTGTCATCACAATGCTCCATGCCTTTGTCAGCAAAATGCTACATGACATTGTCATTACAATGTTCCATGCGCTTGTCATCACTATACTCCATTACCATTGTCATCAAAATCCTCCATGAACCTTTGTATCACATTGTTTCATGCCCTTATCATCACAATGCTCCATGCTTCTTGAAATCAAAATGATCCATGACCTGTGTCATCACAATGCTCCAAACACTTGTGATCACCATGTTCCATAACACTTGTCATCACAACGCTCCATGATGCCTGTCATAACAATACTCCATGCACTTTTCATCACAATGCCCCACGACCTTTGTCATCACAATTCTCAATACACTTGTCATCACAGTGCTCCCTGACACTTGTCGTCAGAATGCTCCATGAAACCTGTCACGAAAAGGCTCCATGCCTTTTTCCTCACAATGACCCATGCAGATTTCATCACAATGCTCCATGTCATTGTCAT
Organism: Mesoplodon mirus; assembly: GCF_964341445.2. NCBI lineage: Eukaryota > Metazoa > Chordata > Mammalia > Artiodactyla > Ziphiidae > Mesoplodon > Mesoplodon mirus. Next base: position 78,105 of record NW_028295202.1, read on the forward strand.
CAGAATACTCCACAAGCTTGTCATCAAAATGCTCCATGACCTTGGCATCACAAATCTCCATGCACTTGTCAGCACAATGCTCCCTGACCCTTGTCATCACAATGCTCCAAGCCATTGTCATCTCACTGTTCCATTACCTTTGTCATCAGAATCCTCCATGACACTTGCATCACAATGCTCCATGCCATTGTCATCACAATGGGCCATTACATATGTCATCACAATGCTCCCTGACACCTGTCTTCACAATACTGTATGAGCTGGTCTTCACAATGCTCCATGCCCTTGTCATCACAATGCACCATTCCACCTGTCATTGCAATAATTCATGAAACTTATTAGACCAATGATCCATGCCCTTGTCATCACAATGCTCCATGCCCTTGATATCACAAAGCTCCATGACCCCTGTCATCACAATGCTCCGTGACTCTAGTCATCACAATGCTTCATGACCTTTGTCATCACAATGGTCCATGCCCTCATCATCAACAGTCTCTGTGACTTTTTTAACCACAATGCTCCATGAAATTTTCATCACAATGCTCTTTGACCCTTGTCATCACAATACTCTATGCCTTTCTCAGCACAATGCTCTATGACCGTTGTCATTACAATGCTCCATGCGCTTGTCAGCACAATGCTCCATTACACATGTCATCACAATTTGCCATGCGCCTGTCATCACAGTGCTCCACAATCTTGTCATCACAATGCTCCATAAACCTTGTCATCCCAATGCTCCATGCACTTCTCATCAAAATGCTCTCTCACAACTGATATCAAAATGTTTCATCACTATTCATCACAATACTCCCTCAGCCCTGTCATCACAATGTTCCATGACTCCTGTCATCACAATGCTACATGCACTTATCATCACAATGTTCGATGACCACTGACATCACAATGTTCCATAACCCCTGTCATCAAAATGCTCCATGACCCCTTTCATCAAAATGTTCCATGACTCCTGTCATCACAATGCTCCATGCTCCTTGAAATCACAATGATCCATGACCTCTGTCTTCACAATGCTCCAAACCCATGTGATCACAATGTTCCATAACCCTTGTCATCACAACGCTCCATGATGCCTGTCATCACAATACTCCATGCCCTTGTCGTCACAATGCTCCATGATATTTGTCATCACAATTCTCAATACACTTGCCATCACAATGCTCCCTGACACTTGTCGTCAGTATGCTCCTTGAACACTGTCATGAAAAGGCTCCATGCATTTTTCATCACAATGCTCCATGCATTTTTCATCACAATGCTCCATGCCCTTTTCATCACAATGCTCCATGCCATTGTCATCACAATACTCCACAAGCTTGTCATCAGAATGCTCCATGACACTTGTCATCACAATTCTCCATGAGCACTGTCATCACAATGCTCCATACTCCTTGTCATTACAGTGCTCCATGACGCTCGTCATTCACAATTATCCATGGTCTTCTCATCACAATTCTCCACACCCTTTTCATCAAAATGCTCCATGACTCTTTTCATCACAATGCTCCATGGCCACTGTCATCACAATTCTCCATACCTTTTGTCATTATAGCGCTCCATGGCGCTCATCATCACAATTATCCATGGTCTTCTCATCACAATGCTCCACGGTCTTACCATCACAATTCTCCATGCCCTGGTCATCACAATGCTCCATGTTCCCTGTCATCACAATTCTCCACGTTCTTGGCATAACTATGTTCCATGACACTTCCCATCACAGTGTTAAATGCTTTGTCATCACAATACTCCACAAGCTTGTCATCACAATACTCCATGACCCTTGTCATCACAATGATCCCTGACCCCTGTCATCACAATGCTCAATGAGACGTATCATCACAATGCTCCATGCCCCTTGTCATTACAGTGCTCCATGATGCTCGTCACTAAAATTATCCATGGTCTTCTCATCACAGTGCTCCACGGTCTTGCCATCATAATGCTCCATGCCCTGGTCATCACAATGCTCCATGTCCCTTGTCATCACAGTTCTTCACGTCCTTGTCATCACAATGCTCCCTGACAGTTCTCATCACAGTTTAACATGCTCTTGTCATCACAATTTTCCACGCACTTGTCATCGCAATGCCCCATGACCCCTGTCATAGCAAGCCCCATGCCTTTGTCATCACAATGCTTCATGACATTTTCATCAAAATTCTCAATGGCCGTTGTCATCACAATGCTCCATGCCCTTGTCATCACAATGCTCCATGACCCTTGTCATCACAATGCTCCAAGCCCTTGTCATCACAATGCTCCATTACCTTTGCCATCACAATCCTCCATAACACTTGGCATCACAATGCACCATGCCATTATCATCACAATGGTACATGAAATATGCCATCACAATGCTCCCTGACACCTGTCTTCACCATACACCATGACCGTGTCATCACAGTGCTCCATGCCCTTGTCATCACAATGTGCCATGCCCACTGTCAACACAATTATCCATGAAATTTATTAGACCAATGCTCCATGCCCCTGTCATCACAATGCTACATGACCCCAGTCATCACAATGCTCCGTGTGTCCCGTCATCACAAGGTTTCATGACCTGTGTCATCACAATAGTCAATGCCCTCATCATCACAAGGCTCTGTGAAATTTGTCACCACAATGCTCCATGAACTTTTCATCACAATGCAGATACGTCCATGAGTGCAAGTGCCCTATGCTCTGTAGCTAATCTTTTAGATGTTTTAGCAAACACAATACATTTCGCCTTAGTGGCCGTTGGCAAATTACAATTCCACTATCAGCCTCACAGGGCTCCCTTTTCTCCTCACCCTGTCCTGCATTTCTGGTGTTTACACTTTATGTGGATGGCCCTTCTGACTGATGTGAAGTGATACATTTTGTAGTATTGATTTCCAGTGCCCACCTGTTTGGTTGGATAAAAAGTGTGTATGGCCTTTACTTGAATATATTCAGAAAAAATTGCATACGCCCTTTTGGGACAACTGCATCATTGGCGATGTTCAGCCCCTTTTCTTGTGCTTTAATGGGGAGTCCTTTTTTCCTCTTCAAATCTGTTTCCTGCCACTCTCCCTTGCTTACAAGTCCTTTCCTGTGACTTACCTCAAGACATTTTTCGACGATAGATATTTTCAACTCTGCAGTTTCATGAATTTTAGTGCCCCTGAGTTCCATTATTCAACTTGTGTTTTTGGAAACTGGACACAAAACAGCGGGATTTCCTCTAGCCCTATTCTGTTTCCGTGGGCAATTCTAGCCTTTGATGAATTTGTCTTCCGGATTGGAAATTAGAGTGGCATGTGCCTGTCCGAACACCTAAGACTTGTCTCTAAATTTTTCTCATCCTTCCGCTTCATCCTCTGGACAAATTCCAAACTGTGTGCAACAGGATGTTGACGGTGCTGATATCCCCAAGTGAGGAGATTGTTAGGAAACATGCTGGAGGGGTGAACCCGAGCACCAGACGATGAGGAGATGAGGTGCCTTTTCCAAACTCTTTCTGATTAAATGGTGTACCATCCTCTAGGTGTGACAGGCATGTTTTAGCTGTAGGAAGGGTCCCGTGCATGGAAGGAGAACACCAGGGATTTTTTCCAAATCAGTGCCTCCCCGAACCCCAAACTGGGGAATTTTTAAGCTACGGCTACACGTATGTCCATTAAGCGCCTTGGGAAATAGGCAGAGCCCAAACTTTAGATGATTGAAATCTTCAGGGTCAGAAGCGTTCACCATCGGCCTTGCTTAGGTTACATTTTATCTGTCTTTGATAGACGATGTCAATAAAAATATCTATTATTTTTCAGATTATTTCCCCTTATAGGTTATTGCAAAATATTCAGTGTAGTTCCCTGTGCTATACAGTAGTTCCTTGTTGATGATCTATTTTATACATAGCAGTGTGTATGTGTTAATCCCACACTGTTAATTTATCCCTTCTCCTACCTTTCCCCTTTGGTAATAATAAATTATAAGATTTTATACTTCTCAGAAATGGGGGAGCTGAAAGAGAGGTATCCTTTTCAATGGAAAAGCGTTCAAAACACGATTGAAGCCTCAGCCAAGAGTACTCGATGTACATCCATGGAAATAAATCACTTCATTTCTCTAATGTTGACCTGACAAATAAGACAGACGTCTTCACTGAACTTGCTTATAGTAAAGTGATGGAAATATCAAAGGTAAGTCTTAGAAACATCTTATTTTACCCGAGCATTATACACTGCTCTGTGTTAACTACAGTTTGGCTCACACATCTGTTCATTGAAGTTACAATGTTCTCAATTTCTGTTACTGATCCTCCAGAGTGGACCCCAACAGAAGTCCCCGTGCCCAGTGTCATTGGAGCCAACAGATCAAGACTGAGTTTGGTTCAGAAGCAAAGGAAACATTATTTTGAAAACAGAATGGAGAGGTGAGCGTGTGCACTCCCCCACGGGCTGTGGGCTGGGATGCTTTGTAGGGATCCCAGCAGCGTCAGTGGGAGTTAGGGGATGGATCTCTCGAGGGCTGGGTTGGCTGCAGCTCAGGCTCTATGCCGTGGAGTCTGCGTGGGACCCCGCTAGCTGAGGTGTTGACCCAGCCATTCTGCACTACGAAATCGGGTCTGAAGTGCCGGGTGTGGGACCTCTGCATGCGGAACCCAAGGAGCACGTGAAATTAGACAAAGCACAAAGGAAAAACAGCTTAGACTTTATTTTATTGCCCAGATTCTCTTTTTATCACCCAGGAATTTTTAATGAACGTTGCCAGAGACGAACACCTCCTCTGCTTTTTGTTCTGTTCCTCATTCTTCGGGTGTTGAGGGTGCAGACCCCTCTTTTGTAACTGCTTCATGCTGTGGTGGGAGCCCTGATACTTCGGGGGACGGGCAAAATGTCTCCCCACCAGCCTCCAGGTGAGGTTGATTGTCCCAAGGTCTCCTGCCTCACTTCTCGTACGCCTGAGCACCAGCATTGGAAGTGTTATAGATTCTGATGACCTTTAAGTGTCCAGGAAAGAGATGTGCAGAGATGCTGAGGTGGCAGGTTTCACCCCACCCCACATTTGTTCGAAGACCTTAGGCTGACGGTTTTTGCCAGCCTAGATGCTCTGATCAGTAGTCTGTGCTTTCTTTAATTAGGTCCTTGAATTAATGTACAAACAGCACCATGTGTCAGAACCCTGCCCACGCAACTCCCAGACAGTCCAGGGTCAGTGGTGATCCAGGACCATGACGTCCACTGAGTCAACGGCCTTTAGAAGTAGCCAGCAGTCCAGCCGGTCATATTGGCCACCATCACCGCGGTGTCTGTAGGGTTTTCTATGGTGAAAGCGTGATATACGTTTCCCCCGCCAAGCTTATTAGCTCCCCTCTGGGTGCAGTAAGTCCTGCAAGCAGTAGTCTGCTCTTTCGGGGCACAGTCTGCTTGTTTTCTGAGAGAAACTCCAGGTCAAGTGATGGTCACACGAGTCATCTTGGGGGCCCGTTGCTCCCGTTAGTCTCTCTGGAGGCTGGAGTTGGAGGGCCTCCTCACTCGAGGTCAGTGTGTCCACAGAGCGACCCCTGCAACTTCAGGGCATAATGGGTGGTTAGGATCACGACGTGGGGTCCTTTTCCCTTAGGAGGGAGCTGGCCTTGTGGGCTGCTTATTTCCAGCTTTTTAGATACCCCAGTATCCTGGCCTGATGAGTCGGTGGGCAAAGCCCTTGGTGACCATAGTTTATCATACCTGAAGGGCATTCTTGTGTTGCTCCATTTCAAGTGGTCCCAGTTTTTGCACTAAGGCTCCAAGGGCAATTAACCTTTGACCGAGTATGTAAAGGTCAAAGGGTTTAGCTAAATTAGAGAGTTCCTGGGCAAGGGTCTGAATTGACTGATCTTTCTATTCTTGAAAGGCTGCTTCTGGATTCTATACAAAAGGATCATCATCTTTTCGTGTCAGTGTTTCATGTAGAGGCCCAGCTATTAGACTGTAGTTAGGGATCCAGATGCAGAAAACCTTGGCCTCCCCAGGAACCCCTAAGCTGTCTTCTAGTTTTAGAAGAGGTAAGGCTGCAAATGGCTTCTTCCCTATCCTGGGATGCGTTTCTCTGAATATCTGTGAGAATGAAGCCCAGTCATGTCACCTGAGCCTGGTATATTTGAGCCTTTTTCTTGGACACCTTCTATCCTTTCTTGGCTAGGTAGTTCCGAGGCGTCTTTCGTAGGCCTGGCAATCAGAATGTCATCTGCATATTGAAGGAGGGTTCCCTTTTACAGAGGTAGAACTTTTAGGTCTTTAGAGGACATTTCCCCAATGATGGTGTGGGGATTTTTGAACCATTGGGGCTGGACGGCCCAGCATTATTGCTTGTGTTGCATGTTGTGTCCTGCCACACACAAGCCAAAAATTCTTGTGACTCTGAGATGAATGGAATACAGAAGAAGGCATCATTGAAGTGTAATACAGAATGCCATGGCCTGGTGGATGGTAGAATGAGCTGCAGTGAGTAGGAAATAGGAGCTACTGGATGTATATCCTCGGTGGCTTCACTGACTGTCCTGATATCCTTTACCAGGTCTCCAGCAGCCCATGGGGCTCTCGTGGTCAGGCCAATCCCAGGATATGGAGCTCACCTGGGCTGCACCCCACACCCCACAGCCCAGGGGGCTCTCGTGTTCAAGTCCCTCCCAGGGTACGGAGCTCACCTGTGCAGCTACCCAGCAGCCCATGGGGCTATCATAGTCAGTCCCTTCTCAGGATACGGAGCTCCCCAGAGCAGGTAACCCAGCAGGGCTGGACACACAGGAACTGTGCACATAGCCCAACTTGCAGAGAACCCCCAGCTCACCTGTCGCTCACAGCTGACACAGAACACCTCCGAGCAGGAGTTGAACTAACAAACAGCAGCTCTGACAGGTCTGTGACCCTGGCTATCACTCTGTGCAGCCTCTCTCTGCCTGGTCTTCCAGACACTTCCACTGCATCCAGGGCACCAGGCCTCTGTCTCCACCCACCATCACTCCTCTCCCTGACTCCTGGGTTCCTCTCATTAGGATAGGGTCTTCTTGAAGTTGTTTTCCACTCATGGACCAGATAAAATGATAAGAAAACAAGCCGCAGCTGCGGCCCCTTGTCTATCCTGTCTCTCAAGAGCCCCCACCTGTTCCTTGGGCCTGGCCCGTTTAGCAAGGTTCATTTTCTGCAACTGTGAGCCCCTGAGGGGTGAGGATTGGCTGATTTGGGCAGCCTGACACTGCCTGCTGGCCCTCCCCATGTGTGCCTGGATTGAGGTCAATATAAACACCTCTCCAGTCAGCAAGAGCCCCTGTTGCTGTGCCTGACGCCATATTCTCTGCCCTGTCAGCAGTGTCGGGGCTGGGGTGGTGGTAGGGAGGGAGAGGCCGTGGCTTTGTGGGTGGCCCAGTGTGAGGGGGGCTCTGCTGGACTTTCTGCAGGAGTTGCCAGGCTGCCACTTGCTAAAGAAGAGGATGTGTCACCCATACCTGCCACTGGAATTTCTCCCCAGGCAGAGGTGAGGAAGTAAAAAAGCAGTGGGGGCCGTGGCAGGAGGGGTATCTCAGACAGGGAAATGGAAAGCTTCCAGAAGAGCATTTGGGGCCAGGACCATCCTGGCTGGCCTGCAGGCACCAAGTCGGCCTGCATGCTGTCGCTGGTGTGGCTCCACAGCCCTTCCTCTAGGCTTGCAAGTGCTTGTACATATTCAGGTGTTTTACCTGGAAAGGGTGGGAAGAGTTCAGCTGCAGCAGGACTGGGGCTCAGCTCACATTTACTCACAGACGCCTCGACACAGTCCCCCAGCTTTGCAATGAGGATGCTCCTTGTGGGGGGGGAGTGCTGCTGACTGCATTGGAGATGATTTCCCAACTCTGACCAACTTAATAAGTTTTTACCACTGGAGCAAGTGCCCTTATACGATTTTCCTCTGTATAACTGGTGGGTTCTGTTTTTTTTTTTTTTTTTTTTTTTTCTTTATATATTTTTTTTTTCTTTTTGGTTCAAGGTAGATTTTATTTATTCCTCTTTTTTTTTAAATTTGGAGACATAAACATGGAAATAATGCATTAATATAAAGACATCTATGTGAAGGGAAAAACTTTTTTTCTGTTTTATTTTATTAAATGTTATTTATTTATTTTTAATTTTTAAAAATTTTTTTATTCATTTTATACAGCAGGTTCTTATTGGATATCTATTTAATACATATAAGTGTGCACATATGAATCCTAGTCTCCCAATTCATCCCACCACCACCCTCACATGGTGTTCCCCCCTTGGTGTCCATATGTTTGTTCTCTACATCTGTGTCTCTATCTCTGCCCTGCAAACCGGTTCATCTGTACCATTTTTCTAGGTTCCACATATATGCATTAATATACAATATTTGTTTTTCTCTTTCTGACTTACTTCACTCTGTATGACAGGCTCTAGATCCATCAAGGTCTCTACAAATGACCCAATTTCATTCCTATGTATGGCTGAGTAATATTCCATTATATATATGTACCATATCTTTATCCTTTCGTCTGTCTGTGGGCACTTAGGTTGCTTTCATTACCTGGCTATTGTAAATAGTGCTGCAATGAACATTGTGGTGAATGTGTCTTTTTGATTTATGGTTTTCTCTGGGTATATGCCCAGTAGTGGGATTGCTGGATTATATGGTAATTCTATTTTTAATTTTTTTAAGGAACCTCCATACTGTTCTCCATAGAGACTGTATCGATTTACATTCCCAACAATAGTGGAAGAAGGTTCCTTTTCTCCACACCCTCTCCAGCATTTGTTGTTTGTAGATTTTCTGATGATTTGACGTGATACCTCATTGTAGTTTCGATTTCCATTTCTCTAATAATTAGTGATGTTGAGTAGATTTTCATGTGCGTACTGGCCATCTCTATGTCTTCTTGGAAGAAATATCTATTTAGATCTTCTTCCATTTTTGTATTGGGTTGTTTGTTTTATTAATATTGAGCTGCATGAGCTGTTTATATATATTGGAGATTAATCATTTGTCCATTGATTCGTTTGCAAATATTTTCTGCCATTCTGAGGGTTGTCTTTTCGTCTTGTTTGTAGTTTCCTTTGCTTTGCATAAGCTTTTACGTTTCATTAGGTCCCATCTGTTTAGTTTTCTTTTTTATTTCATTACTATAGTAGGTGGATCAAAAAAGATCTTGCTGTGATTTACGTCAGAGTATCTTTCGTAAGTTTTCCTCTCAGAGTTTTATACTGTCTGGTCTTACATTAAGGTCTCTAATCCATTTTGAATATATTTTTATGTATGGTGTTGGGGAGTGTTCTAATTACATTCTTTTACATGTAGCTCTCCATATTTCCCAGCACCAATGATTGAAGAGACTGTCTTATCTCCATTGTATAGTCTTGCTTCCTTTGTCATAGATTAGTTGACCATAGGTGTGTAGGTTTATCCCTGGGCTTTCTTTTTGTTTTTTTTTTCCTTTTACACGTTTATTGGAGTATAATTGATTTACAATGGAGTGTTCGTTTCTGCTGTATAACAAAGTGAATCAGCTATACATATACAAATATCACCAGATACCCTCCCTCTTGCATCTCCCTCCCACACTCCATATCCCACCCCTTTATGTGCTCACAGAGCACCAAGCTGATCTCCCTGTTCTATGTGGCTGCTTCCCAGTAGCTATCGGTGTTACATTTGGTAATGTATTTATGTCCATGCCACTCTCTCACTTCGTCCCAGCTTACCCATCCCCCTTCCGGTGTCCTCAAGTCCTTTCTCTATGTCTGTGTCCTTAATCCTCTCCTGCCACTAGGTTCTTCAAAATCTTTTTTTTTCTTCATTAGATTCCATATATCTCTGTTAACATACAGTATTTGTTTTTCCCTTTCAGACTTACTTCACTGTGTAGGACAGATTCTAAGTCCATCCACCTCAGTACAAATAGCTCAGTTTGCTTCTTTTTTTGGCTGAGTAATATTCCATTGTATATATGTGCCAGATCTTCTTTATCCATTCATCTGTCGATGGACACTTAGGTTGCTTCCATGTCCTGGCTATTGCAAATAGAGCTGCAATGAACATTTTTGTACATAACTCTTTTTGAATTATGGTTTTCACAAGGCAAATATCCAGTAGTTGGATTGTTGTGTCGTATGGTACTTCTATTGTTAGTTATTTAAAGGAACCTCCGTAATGTTCTCCCTAGTGCCCATATCAATTTACATTCCCACCCACAGTGCAAGTGTGTTCCCTTTTCTCCAATAAAGGTCTCTCCAGCGTTTATTGTTTTGTAGATTTTTTTGATGATTGCCACTCTGCCTGCTGTGACGTGATACCTCATGGTAGTTTTGATTTGCATTTCTCTAATGATTAGTGATGTTCAGCATCCTTTCATGTGTTTCTTGGTAATCTGTATATCTTCTTTGGAGAAATTTCTATTAGGTCTTCTGCCCGTTTTTGGATTGGGTTGTTTGTTTTTGTGATATTGAGCTACATGCGGTGCTTATAAAGTTAGGAGATTAATCCTTTTTCAATTGCTTCATTTGAAAATATTTTCTCCCATTCTAAGGGTTGTTTTTGCATCTTGTTTATGTTTTCCTGTACTGTGTAAAAGCTTTTAAGTTTCATTAGGTCCCATTTGTTGATTTCTGTTTTTATTTCCATTTCTCTAAGTGGTGGGTCAAAAAGGATCTTGCTGTGATTTATGTCATAGAGTGTTCTGCCTATGGCTTCCTCTAAGTGTTTTATAGTGTCTGGTCTTATATTTAGATCTCTAATCAATTTAGAGTTTATTTTTGTGTATGGTGTTATGGAGTGTTCTAATTTCATTCTTTTATGTGTAGGGTTCCAGTATTCCCAGCACCAATTACTGAAGAGACTGTCTTTTCTCCATTGTATATGCTTAGCTCCTTTGTCATAGATGAGATAGCCATAGGTATGTAGGTTTATCTCTGGGCTTTCTGTCCTGTTCCATTGATCTGTGTTTATGCCAATCTACATACACTTGATTCCATTATGGAGACATATAAATACATAGGTTTCAAGGTTATTACCAGTCAGATATATTCCTCTTCAATGAATAGGGTGTTTTGTGTCCAGTTCATTGAGAAAGGAGTAGGTCTTGTCTATTACATATTTGGTATATGGAATGGGATCTGTGCTAATTTCAAACTCTGCTTTTACACATCACCCCACGTCACCTTTCCCCTTAAGGAGGCATAAGTGTGTTTTTTAAATGTGTAACTCTGTTCTCTTTTGAAATTCAGTTCATGTGTAGCCATGTTTACATTCCCTCTATAAGTGATATATTACAATAAGTTTCTTTTACTTTGTGGCTCATTGCACTTAGCATCATCGTACCTAAAGCCACTCATTAAGCTGCTATTGGCCTTATGACATTGATTTTATGTCTGAGTGACATTCCATTGTATATAAGTACCACAACATCTATATCCATTTTTTTTTCCTTTCCTGGGATATTTAAAGAGTACTGAAGTCGAGGTTCTTGTAAACAGAGCAGCCCTAAAGTTTGGGCTGGCTGTGTGTTATGGATTTTTAGTTTTCCCAAAATACACGCCCATGAGTGGAAGTGTGCTATGCTCTGTAGCTCTGTTTTAGAAAACAACATACAGTTCTCCAGCGAGGCTGTTGGCAATTTACATACTGTCCATCGGCGTAACCAGGCTCCCTTTTCTCCATGGCCTGTCCTGCATTTGCGGTTTTTACACTATTTGTGGATGGCCCTTTTGACTGGAGGTAAGGGACACTTCTCTGTAGTGTGGATTTGCAATGCCTGATGGCTTGCTTAGCCAAAAAGGGCGTATGCATTTTTTCCCGAATATATTCAAGAAAATACACATAGTCCCTTTTCAGCCAAGGGCAACATTGTCGAAATTCTGTCGCTTTTCATGTGCTTTAAAGACGACTCCAATCTACCTCTTGAAATCTGTTTCCTTCAATTCTGCCTTGCATTCAAATCCTCTTCACTGCCTTTCCTCAATATATTTCTGGATGATAGTTGTCCTTTATAACTCTGCAAGTATGTGAATTGCTGTGCCCCTGATTTCCATTTTTCAACTCGCCTCTTTGTGAGCTGGCTGCAATACCGCAGGAAGGCTTTAGGCCCTAGTCTGGTTCCGGGGCTTCAGGCTGAGTCTTTGGTTAATTCTTCTTCCTGGTGGGAAACTAGAGTGACATGTGCCCATCCAAACACCTACAGCTAATCTCTCATTTATTCCCCCTCTTCCTGTTCATCCTCTGCACAATTTGCACACTGTGCATAACAGGAGGGTAAAGGCGCTGACACTCTAAGTTGGGAGATTTTTAGTAATGCAGATGGAATGGCGAAGCCGAGCACGACAAAAGGAAAAATGAGGTACCTTATAGAAAACTTTCCCAATTACACAGTGTACCATCCACTGGGTTTCCCATGCATGTTTTAACTGGAGGATGATTCCCTTAAACCTGGAGAGTTGGGACCACTAGAATGGGTAGCACACAGTATTGCTCTAAGTGGTGTTCTTTTGCTCACAAGACCTCAGCAATCTTGTCAGCCCCAAGTGTCCAGTCTTATGTCTCATCCAGCTGTGGGTGTAAAGGTGGTCAATCCAGGTTGCATCACAGGCCCTGAACGTATTTTTTAAGACTTTCTCACTGTTTCGCTGTTTTTGCATTTTGCGTTTGAAATTTATTTTTATAAGTGGGTTTAACTGAATTTCAGTGCTCTGTTCATGCCGTTATACACACACACGATTCCTTTATGGAGACATGAGAATACATATGTTTTAAAATACTGAGAGTCAGACTTATTCCTCTGCAATGAATAGGGGGTGTTGAGTCCAGTTCATTGTGGCGGGAGTAGGTGTTGTCTATTACATACTTGGTTTATGTAACGGTATCAGTGTTAATTTAAAACTCTGATTTTATGCATCACCCCACCTCGCCTTTCCCCTTAAGCAGGCAGAAGATTGTTTTCTAAATGTGTGATTCCGTTGTGTTTGTAAATCAGTTCATGTGTAGCCATGTGTACATTCCCGCTATGAGTGATATCTTATGATAAGATTCGTTACTCTGGTATCTTTCCTAACTCAGTTCATGTGAGGCCATGTTTATAGGACCTTCATAAGTGATATCTTATGGTAAGATTCTTTTTCTGTGTGACTTATTTCACTTAGAATCATCGTACCTGAATCCACTCATTTTGCTGCTCCTGGCCTTATGAAATTGATTTCATGGCTGAGGGATATTCCATCGTATGTAAGTACCAAAATTACTTGAACCATTTTTGTCTTTCCTGGGATATTTAAGGTATACACAAGTTGAGGTTCTTGTAAGCAGTGAAGCCCTAAATTTTGGGGTGGCTCTGTCTTATTGATTTTCAGTTTTCCCAAGGTATATTTCCTAGACTGGAAGTGCTCTTGACTCTGTAGCTCTGTTGTATACTGGTTTTAGGGAACACAATGCACTTCTCCAGAGAGGCAGTTGGCAATTTACATCCCGCCCATCAGCATAACAAGGCTCCATGTTCTCCAGGCCCTGTCTTGCCTTTCTGGTTTTTACACATTTTGCAGATGTCCCTTTTGACCAGTGGGAAGTGATACTACTTTGTGGTGCAGATTTGCATTGCCCACTTGCTTGCTTGGCCAAAAAGGGCGTATGCGTTTTCTGCTGAATATATTCAGGAGAAAACGCATACGCTCATTTTGGCCAAGTGCATCATTGTCGAAGTTGTGCCCCTCTTCCTGTGCTTTAAAGGCGATTCCAACATACCTCTTGAAATCTGTTTCCTGCTATACTGCCTCCCTTTCAAGTCCGCCTCGATTCCTTCCCTCAACAGATTTTTAGGCGATAGTTGTCCATTATTACTCTGCCAGTTTCTGAATTCCTGTGCCCCTGAGCTCCATTTTTAAATTCGTTTTTTGTGAGCAGACCGCAAGTCCAAAATTTTGGTTCAGGACCTATACTGGTTCCCGGCGTGTTTCTGAGTCTTTGGTTAATTATTCTTCCTGCGGGGCAATTAGTGTGACATGTACCCGTCCAAATGCTTAACATCTACTCTCTCATTTGTCTTCCCTCTTCCCTTTTATTTTTGCCAAATTGGTAACTGTGCGAACCAGGAGATTAAAGGGGCTGTCTCTCCAAGTTGGCAGATTGATAGTAAAGCAGTTGGAAAGTCAAACCGTAGCACCAGGAGAGGGATTATTAGTTGAGTCTTAGAAACCTTTCGTATTCACAGTGTGTCCATTCTCTAGGTTTCCCATACATGTTATAGTGGTAGTAATAGTCCCTTCAACCTGGACACATGGGACCCATGGAATGGGTGCTATGCATTATTTCTTTAAAGGGTCTGCATTTGCTCACCCAATCTCACCAATCCTCTCAGTTCCATGTGTCCAGCTTTATGCCACCTCCAGCTCTCATTGTAGATAGGGTCATTCAAGGTTTCATCAGAGACACTGAGGAATTGTAAAGAATATCCCTTTTGATTTGTTTTTCAAATTCCTTTTTATAGTGGGTTTGAGCTGAATCTCGCTGCCAAGTTTATGCAAGTCTAGGCACACTTGATTCCCTTACGGAGACATATCAATACATAGGTTTAAAAATTCTTACTACTCAGATATAATCCTCTGTGGGAAATATGGGGTTTTGAGTCTCTTTCACTGAGGAAGGTGTAGGTCTTGTCTATTCCATAGTTGGTTTTTGGAACGGTACCTGTGCTTATATCAAACTCCGGTTTTATGCATCACCCCACCTCTCCTTCCCTGTTAAGCAGGCATAAGAGAGTTTTCTAAATGTGAGACTCTGTTCTCGTTCCTAACTCAGTTCATGTGTAGCCATGTTTACAGGATCTTCATAAGTGATATCTTATGATAAGTTTCTTTTTCTGTGTGACTTATTTCACTTAGAATCATCGTACCTGAATCCACTCATTTTGCTGCTACTGGTCTTATGACATTGATTTCATGGCTGAGGGATATTCCATTGTATGTAAATAACATAATTTTTTGAACGTTTCTATCTTTCCTTGGATATTTAAGGTGTACCCAAGTTGAGGTTCTTGTAAGCAGTGCAGCCCTAAATTTTGGAATGGCTCTGTCTTATTGATTTTCAGTTTTCCCAAGATATATTCCCTAGACTGGAAGGGCCCTTGGCTCTGTAGCTCTGCTGTTTACTTGGTTTAGGGAACACAATGCACACCTCCAGAGAGGCAGTTGGCAATTTACATCCCGCGCATCAGCATAACAAGGCTCCCTGTTCTCCAGGGCCTGTCTTGCCTTTCTGGATTTTACCCATTTTGTGGATGTCCCTTTTGACAGGTGGGAAGTGATTCTTCTTTGTAGTGCAGATTTGCATTGCCCTCTTGCTTGCTTGGCCAAAAAGCGTTTATGCATTTTCTCCTGAATATATTCAGGAGAAAACGCATAAAACCTTTTTGGCCAAGTGCATCATTGTCGAAGTTGTGCCTCACTTCCTGTGCTTTAAAGGCGATTCCAACGTACCTCTTGAAATCTGTTTCCTGCTATTCTGCCTCGCTTTCAAGTCCGCCTCGTTGCCTTCCCTCAACAGATTTTTGGATGATAGTTGTTCTTTATTACTCTGCCTGTTTGTGAATTGTTTGCCCTTGAGTTCAATTATATAACTTGTTTTTTGTGAGCTGAACGCAAGTCCAAAATTTTGGTTCAGGACCTATACTGGTTCCCGGTGGGTGGCTGAGACTTTAGTTAATTCTTCTTCCTCCCGGGAAATAAGAGTGACTTGTGCCCGTCCAAATGCCTAACAGCTACTCTTTCATTGGTTCTCCCTCTTACCTTTCATCCTCTGCCAAATTGGCAACCTGTGCGAACCATGAGGCTAAAGGGGCTGTCTCTATAAGTTGGGAGATTGATAGTAAAGCAGTTCGAAAGTCAAAGCATAGCACCACGAGAGGTTCTATTCGTTGAGTTTTAGAGACCTTTTGTATTCACAGTGTGTCCATTCTGTAGGTTTCCCGTACATGTTATAGCTGTAGTAATATTCCCTTCACCCTGGACTGTTGGGACCATTGGAATGGGTGCCATGTATTATTGCTTTAAAGAGTCTGATTTGCTCACCCAATCTTACCAATCCTCGCAGTCCCATGTGTCCTGCCTTATGCCACATCCAGCTGTCTTTGCAGATAGGGTCATTACAGGTTTCATCAGAGACCCAGAATGATTTGTAAAGAATTTACCTTTTCTTTTGTTTTGCAAATTCCTTTTTATACTGAGTTGGAGCTGTTTCTCGCTGCCATGTTTATGCCAGTCTAGACACAGTTGATTCCCTTATGGAGACATATCAATACATAGGTTTTAAGATTCTTACTAGTCAGATATATTCCTCTGCATGAAATATGTTGTTTTGAGTCCCTTTTACTGAAGAAGGTGTAGGTCTTGCCTATTCCATAGTTGATTTTTGTAACGGTACCTGTGCTTATATCAAACTCCGGTTTTATGCATCACCCCACCTCACATTCCCCCTTAAGCAGGCATAAGAGTGTTTTCTAAATGTGAGACTCTCTTCTCTTTCCTAACTCAGTTCATGTGTAGCCATGTTTACAGGATCTTCATAAGTGATATCTTATGATAAGTTTCTTTTTCTGTGTGACTTATTTCACTTAGAATCATCGTACCTGAATCCACTCATTTTGCTGCTACTGGTCTTATGACATTGATTTCATGGCTGAGGGATATTCCATCGTACCTAAGTACCACAATTTTTTGAACCATTTTTATATTTCCTGGGATATTTAAGGTGTACCCAAGATGAGGTTCTTGTAAGCAGTGCAGCCCTAAATTTTGGTGTGGCTCGGTCTTATTGATTTTCATGTTTCCCAAGGTATATTCCCTTGACTGGAAGTGGCCTTTGCTCTGTAGCTCTGTTGTTTACTTATTTTAGGGAACACAATGCACTCCTCCAGAGATGCAGTTGGCAATTTACATCCCGCCCATCAGCATAACAAGGCTCCCTGTTCTCCAGGGCCTCACTTGCCTTTCTGGATTTTACCCATTTTGTGGATGTCCCTTTTGACAGGTGGGAAGTGATACTTCTTTGTAGTGCAGATTTGCATTGCCCACTTGCTTGTGTGGCCAAAAAGTGCGTATGCGTTTTCTCCTGTATATATTCAGGAGAAAACACATAGGCCTTTTTGGCCAAGTGCATCATTGTCAAAGTTGTGCCTCACTTCCTGTGCTTTAAAGGCGATTCCAACATACCTCTTGAAATCTGTTTCCTGCTATTCTGCCTCGCTTTCAAGTCCGCCTCGTTGCCTTCCCTCAACAGATTTTTGGGCGATAGTTGTCCTTTATTACTCTGCCTGTTAGTGAATTGCTGTGCCCCTGAGCTCAATTATTTAACTTGTTTTTTGTGAGCTGAACGCACGTCCAAAATTTTGGTTCAGGACCTATACTGGTTCCCAGTGTGTGTCTGAGACTTCGGTTAAGTCTTCTTCCTCCCGGGAAATAAGAGTGACATGTGAACTTCCAAATGCCTAACAGCTACTCTTTCATTGGTTCTCTCTCTTCCCTTTCATCCTCTGCCAAATTGGCAACCTGTGGGAACCAGGAGGTTAAAGGTGCTGTCTCTCCAAGCTGGGAGATTGATAGTAAAGCATCTGGAAAGTCAAAGCATAGCACCACGAGAGGTTCTAATCGTTGAGTTTTAGAGACCTTTCGTATTCACAGTTTGTCCATTCTCTAGGTTTCCCGTACATGTTATAGCTGCAGTAATATTCCCTTCAACCTGGAGAGTTGGGACCCATGGAATGGGTGCCATGCATTATTGTTTTAAAGGGTCTGCATTTGCTCACCAATCTTACCAATCCTCTCAGTCCCATGTGTCCATCCTTATTCCACATCCAGCTGTCATTGCAGGTAGGGTCATTGCAGGTTTCGTCAGAGACCCTGTAGGAATTGTAAAAAATTTACCTTTATTTATTGTTTTTCAAATTCCTTTTTATAGTGGGTTTGAGCTGATTCTCGCTGCCATGTTTATGCCAAACTAGACACACTTGATTCCCTTATGGAGACATATCAATACATATGTTTTAAGGTTCTTACTAGTCAGATATATTGCTCTGCAGGAAATAAGGTGTTTTGTGTCCCTTTCACTGAGGAACGTGTAGGTATTTTCTATTCCATAATTGGTTTTTGGAACGGTACCTGTGCTTATATCAAACTCTGGTTTTATGCATCACCCCACCTCTCCTTTCCCCTGAAGCAGGCATAAGAGTGTTTTCTAAATGTGTGGCTCTGTTATCTTTCCTAACTCAGTTCATGTGTAGCAATGTTTACAGGATCTTCTTAAGTGATATATAATGATAAGTTTCTTTTTCTGTGTCACTTATTTCACTTAGAATCATCGTACCTGAATCCACTCATTTTGCTGCTACTGGTCTTATGACATTGATTTCATGGCTGAGGGATATTCCATTGTATGTAAATAACATAATTTTTTAACCGTTTTTATCTTTCCTTGGATATTTAAGGTGTACCCAAGTTGAGGTTCTTGTAAGCAGTGCAGCCCTAAATTTTGGAATGGCTCTGTCTTATTGATTTTCAGTTTTCCCAAGATATATTCCCTAGACTGGAAGCGCCCTTGGCTCTGTAGCTCTGCTGTTTACTTGGTTTAGGGAACACAATGCACACCTCCAGAGAGGCAGTTGGCAATTTACATCCCGCGCATCAGCATAACAAGACTCCCTGTTCTCCAGGGCCTGTCTTGCCTTTTGGATTTTACCCATTTTGTGGATGTCCCTTTTGACAGGTGGGAAGTGATACTTCTTTGTAGTGCAGATTTGCATTGCCCTCTTGCTTGCTTGGCCAAAAAGGGCGTATGTGTTTTCTCCTGAATATATTCAGGAGAAAACGCATACACCCTTTTTGGCCAAGTGCATCATTGTTGAAGTTGTGCCCCTCTTCCTGTGCTTTAAAGGCGATTCCAACGTACCTCTTGAAATCTGTTTCCTGCTATTCTGCCTCGCTTTCAAGTCCGCCTCGTTGCCTTCCCTCAACAGATTTTTGGACGATAGTTGTCCTGTATTACTCTGCCTGTTTGTGAATTGCTTTGCCCCTGAGCTCAATTTTTTAACTCGTTTTTTGTGAGCTGAATGCAAGTCCAATATTTTGGTTCAGGACCTATACTGGTTCTCGGTGGGTAGCTGAGACTTTAGTTAAATCTTCCTCCTCCAGGAAATAAGAGTGACATGTGCGCGTCCAAATGCCTAACAGCTACTCTTTCATTGGTTCTCCCTCTTCCCTTTCATCCTCTGCCTAATTGGCAACCTGTGCGAACCAGGAGGTTAAAGGTGCAGTCTCTGCAACCTGGGAGATTGATAGTAAAGCAGTTGGAAAGTCAAATCAGAGCACCAGCAGAGGGACTATTTGTTGAGTTGTAGAGACCTTTCATGTTCACAGTGTGTCCATTCTCTAGGTTTCCCATACATGTTATAGCTGTAGTAATATTCCCTTCACCCTGGAGAGTTGGGACCCATGGAAGGGGGGCCATGCATTATTGCTTTAAAGGGTCTGCATTTGCTCACCCAATCTCACCAATCCTCTCAGTCCCAAGTGTCCAGCCTTATGCCAAATCCAGCTGTCGTTGTAGATAGGGTCATTCCAGGTTTCATCAGACACCATGAAGAAATTGTAAAGAATTTCCTGTTTTTTTTGTGTGTCTGAAATTCCTTTTTATAATGGGTTTGAGCTGATTCTCACTGCCATGTTTATGCCAGTCTAGACACAGTTGATTCCCTCATGGAGACATATCAATAAATAGGTTATAAGATTCTTACTAGTCAGATATATTCCTCTGAGGGAAATATGGGGTTTTGAGTCCCTTTCACTGAGGAAGGTGTAGGTCTTGTCTATTCCGTATTTGATTTTTTGAACGGTACCTGTGCTTATATAAAACTCTGGGTTTTATGCATCACCCCACCTCTCCTTCCCCCTTAAGCAGGCATAAGAGTGTTTTCTAAATGTGAGACTCTGTTCTCTTTCCTAACTCAGTTCATGTGTAGCCATGTTTACAGAATCTCTATAAGTGATATCTTATGATAACTTTCTTTTTCTGTGTGACTTATTTCACTTAGAATCATCGTACCTGAATCCACTCATTTTGCTGCTACATGTCTTATGGCATTGATTTCATGGCTCAGGGATATTTCATCGGACGTAAGTACCACAAATTTTTGTACCATTTTTATCTTTCCTGGGATATTTAAGGTGAATCCAAGATGAGGGTCTTGTAAGCAGTGCACCCCTAAATATCGGGGTGGCTGTGTCTTATTGATTTTCAGTTTTCCCAAGGTATCTTATGTAGACTGGATGTGCCCTGGGCTCTGTAGCTCTGTTGTTTACTTGTTTTAGGGAACACAATGCACTGCTCCAGAGAGGCAGCTGGCAATTTGCCTCCCACCCATCAGCATAACAAGGCTCCCAGTTCGCCAGGGCCTGTCTTGCCTTTCTGGTTTTTACCCATTTTGTGGATATCCCTTTTGACTTGTGGGAATTTATACTTCTTTGTAGTGCAGATTTGCATTGCCTGCTTGCTTGCTTGGCCAAAAAGGGTGTATGTGTTTTCTCCTGAATATATTCAGGAGAAAACTCATACACCCTTTTTGGCCAAGTGCATCATTGTCGAAGTTGAGCCCCTCTTCCTGTGCTTTAAAGGCGATTCCAGCATACCTCTTGAAATCTGTTTCCTGCTATTCTGCCTCGCTTTCACGTCTGCCTCTTAACCTTCCCTCAACAGAGTTTTGGACGAGAGTTGTCCTTTACTACTCTGCCATTTGGTGAATTGCTGTGCCACTGAGCTCCATTATTCACCTCGTTTTTTGTGAGCTGAATGCAAGTCCAAATTTTGGTTCAGGACTTATACTGGTGTCCGGTGGGTGGCTGAGACTTTGGTTAATTCTTCTTCCGGCCGGAACATTAGAGTGACATTTGCCGGTCCAAATGCCAGCAGCTACTCTCTCATTGGTTCTCCCTCTTCCCTTTCATCCTCTGCCAAATTGGCAACCTGTGAGAAGCAGGAGGTTAAAGGGGCTGTCTCTCTAAGTTGGGAGATTGATAGTAAAGCAGTTGGAAAGTCAAACCGGAGCACCAGGAGAGGGACTATTAGTTGAGTTTTAGAAACCTTTCGTATTCACAGTGTGTCCATTCTCTAGGTTTCCCGTACATGTTATAGCTGTTGTAATATTCCCTTCAACCTGGAGAGTTGGGACCCATGGAATGGGTGCCACTCATTATTGCTTTAAAGGGTCTGCATTTGCTCACCCAATCTCAACAATCCTCTCAGTCCAAAGTGTCCAGCCTTATGCCACCTCCAGCTGTCATTGTAGATAGGGTCATTCCAGGTTTCATCAGAGACCCTGAAGGAATTTTAAGGAATTTCCCTGTTTTTTTTTGTTTTGGTTTTGAAATTCCTTTTTATAGTGGGTTGAGCTGATTCTCACTGCCATTTTTATGCCTGTCTAGACACACTTGATTCCCTTACGGAGACATATCAATACATAGGTTTTAAGATTCTTACTAGTAAGATATATTACTCTGCGGTGAATATGGGGTGTTGAGTCCCTTTCACTGAGGAAGGTGTAGGTCTTGTCTATTCCGTATTTGGTTTTTGGAACTGTACCTGTACTAATATCAAACTCTGGTTTTATGCATCACCCCACCCCTCCTTCCCCCTTAAGAAGGCATAAGGGTGTTTTCTAAATGTGAGACTCCCTTCTCTTTCCTAACTCAGTTCATGTGTAGCCATGTTTACAGGATCTTCATCATTGATATCTTATGATAATTTTATTTTTCTGTGTGACTTATTTCACTTAGAATTATCATACCTGAATCCACTCATTTTGCTGCTACTGGCCTTATGACATTGATCTCATGGCTGAGGGATATACCGTCATACGTAAGTACCACAGTTTCTTGAACCATTTTTGTCTTTACTGGGATATTTAAGGTGTACCCAAGTTGAGGTTTTTGTAATCATTGCAGCCCTGAATTTTGGTGTGGATCTGTCTTATTAATTTTCAGTTTTCCCAAGCTATATTCCCTAGACTGGAAGTGCCCTTGGCTCTGTAGCTGTGTTGTTTACTTGTTTTAGGGAACACAATGCACTCCTCCAGAGAGGCAGTTGGCAATTTACATCCCGCCCATCAGCATAACAAGGCTCCCTGTTCTCCAGTGCCTGTCTTGCCTGTCTGGTTTTTACACATTTTGCGGATATCCCTTTTGGCTGGTGGAAAGTGATAGTTCTTTGTAATGCAGATTTGCATTGTCCGCTTGATGGCTTGGCCGAAAAGGGCATATGCGTTTTCTCCTGAATATATTCACGTGAAAACCCACATGCCCTTTATGACCATTTCCATTATTTTCGAAGTTGTGATGCTTTTCCTGTGTTTAAAGGCGATTCCAATGTACCTCTTGAAATCTGTTTCATGCCACTCTGCCTCATTTTCACTTCCGCCACGTGGCTTTCCCTCAACAGATTTTTGGAAGAGAGTAGTCCTTTATAACTCTGCAGGTTAGTAAATTGCTGTGGCCCTGAGTTCCATTTTTCAACTCACGATTTTGTGAGCTGACCGCAAATCCACAGTTTTGCTTCTGGACCTATACTGGTTCTGGGGGGGGCAGGCTGAGTCTTTGGTTAATTCCTCTTCGTGACCGGAAATTAGAGTGAAATGTGGCCGTCCAAGTGCCTACAGCTACTCTCTCATTGGTTCTCTCTCTTCCCTTGTATCCTCTGCACAATTTGCCAGCTGTTCGAACCAGGAGGTTATAGGGCCTGACTCTCCAAGTTGGGAGATTGATAGTAAAGCAGTTGGAATGTCAAACTGGAGCACAAGGAGAGAAAATAGTAGTAGAGTTTTAGAAAGCTTTCACCATCAGATGGTTTCCATTCTCTAATTTCCCATACATGTTATAACTGTAGTGATATTCCCTTCTACTTGGAGAGATCGGAACCATGGAATGCGTGGCAGGCATTATTGCTTTAAAGGGTCTGCATTTTTTCACCCAATCTCACCAATCCTCTCAGTCCCAAGTGACCAGCGTTATGCCACATCCAGCTGTCATTGTAGATAGGGTCATTCCAGGTTTCATCAGAACCCCTGAAGGTATTGTGTAAGAATTTTACTGTTTTTATGTTTTGTTTTGAAATTCATTTTTATAGTGGGTTTGAGCTTATTCTCACTGCCATGTTTATATCGTTCTAGACACACTTAGTTCCCTTACGGAGACATATCAATACATAGGTTTTAAGATTCTTACTAGTCAGATATATTCCTCTGCGGGAAATATGGGGTTTTGAGTCCCTTTCAGTGAGGAAGGGGTAGGTCTTGTCTATTCCATAGTTGGTTTTTGGAACGGTACCTGTGCTTATATCAAACTCTGGTTTTATGCATCACCCCACGTCTCCTTCCCCATTAAGCAGGCATAAGAGTGTTTTCTAAATGTGAGACACTCTTCTCTTTCCTAACTCAGTTCATGTGTAGCCATGTTTACAGCATCTACATAAGTGATATCTTATGATAAGCTTCTTTTTCTGTGTGACTTATTTCACTTAGAATCATCGTACCTTAATCCACTCATTTTGTTGCTACTGGTCTTATGACATTGATTTCATGGCTGAGGTGTATTCCATTGTATGTAAGTAACATAATTTTTTGAACCGTTTTTATCTTTCCTTGGATATTTAAAGTGTACCCAAGTTGAGGTTCTTGTAAGCAGTGCAGCCCTAAATTTTGGAATGGCTCTGTCTTATTGATTTTCAGTTTTCCCAAGATATATTCCCTAGAATGCAAGTGCCCTTGGCTCTGTAGCTCTGTTGTTTACTTGGTTTAGGGAACACAATGCACTCCTCCAGAGAGGCAGTTGGCAATTTACATCCCGCCCATCAGCATAACAAGGCTCCCTGTTCTCCAGGGCCTCTCTTGCCTTTCTGGATTTTACCCATTTTGTGGATGTCCCTTTTGACCTGTGGGAAGTGATACTTCTTTGTAGTGCAGATTTGCATTGCCCACTTGCTTGCGTGGCCAAAAAGGGCGTATGCGTTTTCTCCTGAATATATTCAGGAGAAAACACATACGCCCTTTTTGGCCAAGTTCATCATTGTCAAAGTTGTGCCTCACTTCCTGTGCTTTAAAGGCGATTCCAACGTACCTCTTGAAATCTGTTTCCTGCTATTCTGCCTCGCTTTCAAGTCCGCCTCGTTGCCTTCCCTCAACAGATTTTTGGGCGATAGTTGTCCTTTATTACTCTGCCTGTTAGTGAATTGCTGTGCCCCTGAGCTCAATTATTTAACTTGTTTATTGTGAGCTGAACGCACGTCCAAAATTTTGGTTCAGGACCTATACTGGTTCCCAGTGTGTGTCTGAGACTTTAGTTAATTCTTCTTCCTCCCGGGAAATCAGAGTGACATGTGAACATCCAAATGCCTTACAGCTATTCTTTCATTGGTTCTCTCTCTTCCCTTTCATCCTCTGCCAAATTGGCAACCTGTGGGAACCAAGAGGTTAAAGATGCTGTCTCTCCAAGCTGGGAGATTGATAGTAAGGCATTTGGAAATTCAATGCATAGCACCATGAGAGGTTCTAATCGTTGAGTTTTAGAGACCTTTTGTATTCACAGTTTGTCCATTCTCTAGGTTTCCCGTACATGTTATAGCTGCAGTAATATTCCCTTCAACCTGGAGAGTTGGGACCCATGGAATGGGTGCCATGCATTATTGTTTTAAAGGGTCTGCATTTGCTCACCAATCTTACCAATCCTCTCAGTCCCATGTGTCCATCCTTATTCCACATCCAGCTGTCATTGCAGATAGGGTCATTGCAGGTTTCGTCAGAGACCCTGAAGGAATTGTAAAAAATTTACCTTTTTTTATTGTTTTTCAAATTCCTTTTTATAGTGGGTTTGAGCTGATTCTCGCTGCCATGTTTATGCCAGTCTAGACACACTTGATTCCCTTACGCAGACATATCAATACATATGTTTTAAGATTCTTACTAGTCAGACATATTGCTCTGCAGGAAATAAGGTGTTTTGTGTCCCTTTCACTGAGGAAGGTGTAGGTATTTTCTATTCCATAATTGGTTTTTGGAACGGTACCTGTGCTTATATCAAACTCTGGTTTTATGCATCACCCCACCTCTCCTTTCCCCTGAAGCAGGCATAAGAGTGTTTTCTAAATGTGTGGCTCTGTTCTCTTTCCTAACTCAGTTCATGTGTAGCCATGTTTACAGGATCTTCATAAGTGTTATATTATGATAAGTTTCTTTTTCTGTGTCACTTATTTCACTTAGAATTATCGTACCTGAATCCACTCATTTTGCTGCTACTGGTCTTATGACATTGATTTCATGGCTGAGGGATATTCCATTGTATGTAAATAACATAATTTTTTTAACCGTTTTTATCTTTCCTTGGATATTTAAGGTGTACCCAAGTTGAGGTTCTTGTAAGCAGTGCAGCCCTAAATTTTGGAATGGCTCTGTCTTATTGATTTTCAGTTTTCCCAAGATATATTCCCTAGACTGGAAGTGCCCTTGGCTCTGTAGCTCTGCTGTTTACTTGGTTTAGGGAACACAATGCACACCTCCAGAGAGGCAGTTGGCAATTTACATCCCGCGCATCAGCATAACAAGGCTCCCTGTTCTCCAGGGCCTGTCTTGCCTTTCTGGATTTTACCCATTTTGTGGATGTCCCTTTTGACAGGTGGGAAGTGATACTTCTTTGTAGTGCAGATTTGCATTGCCCGCTTGCTTGCTTGGCCAAAAAGGGTGTATGTGTTTTCTCCTGAATATATTCAGGAGAAAACGCATACACCCTTTTTGGCCAAGTGCATCATTGTTGAAGTTGTGCCCCTCTTCCTGTGCTTTAAAGGCGATTCCAACGTACCTCTTGAAATCTGTTTCCTGCTATTCTGCCTCGCTTTCAAGTCCGCCTCGTTGCCTTCCCTCAACAGATTTTTGGACGATAGTTGTCCTGTATTACTCTGCCTGTTTGTGAATTGCTTTGCCCCTGAGCTCAATTTTTTAACTCGTTTTTTGTGAGCTGAATGCAAGTCCAATATTTTGGTTCAGGACCTATACTGGTTCTCGGTGGGTAGCTGAGACTTTAGTTAAATCTTCCTCCTCCAGGAAATAAGAGTGACATGTGCGCGTCCAAATGCCTAACAGCTACTCTTTCATTGGTTCTCCCTCTTCCCTTTCATCCTCTGCCTAATTGGCAACCTGTGCGAACCAGGAGGTTAAAGGTGCAGTCTCTGCAACCTGGGAGATTGATAGTAAAGCAGTTGGAAAGTCAAATCAGAGCACCAGCAGAGGGACTATTTGTTGAGTTGTAGAGACCTTTCATGTTCACAGTGTGTCCATTCTCTAGGTTTCCCATACATGTTATAGCTGTAGTAATATTCCCTTCACCCTGGAGAGTTGGGACCCATGGAAGGGGGGCCATGCATTATTGCTTTAAAGGGTCTGCATTTGCTCACCCAATCTCACCAATCCTCTCAGTCCCAAGTGTCCAGCCTTATGCCAAATCCAGCTGTCGTTGTAGATAGGGTCATTCCAGGTTTCATCAGACACCATGAAGAAATTGTAAAGAATTTCCTGTTTTTTTTGTGTGTCTGAAATTCCTTTTTATAATGGGTTTGAGCTGATTCTCACTGCCATGTTTATGCCAGTCTAGACACAGTTGATTCCCTCATGGAGACATATCAATAAATAGGTTATAAGATTCTTACTAGTCAGATATATTCCTCTGAGGGAAATATGGGGTTTTGAGTCCCTTTCACTGAGGAAGGTGTAGGTCTTGTCTATTCCGTATTTGATTTTTTGAACGGTACCTGTGCTTATATAAAACTCTGGGTTTTATGCATCACCCCACCTCTCCTTCCCCCTTAAGCAGGCATAAGAGTGTTTTCTAAATGTGAGACTCTGTTCTCTTTCCTAACTCAGTTCATGTGTAGCCATGTTTACAGAATCTCTATAAGTGATATCTTATGATAACTTTCTTTTTCTGTGTGACTTATTTCACTTAGAATCATCGTACCTGAATCCACTCATTTTGCTGCTACATGTCTTATGGCATTGATTTCATGGCTCAGGGATATTTCATCGGACGTAAGTACCACAAATTTTTGTACCATTTTTATCTTTCCTGGGATATTTAAGGTGAATCCAAGATGAGGGTCTTGTAAGCAGTGCACCCCTAAATATCGGGGTGGCTGTGTCTTATTGATTTTCAGTTTTCCCAAGGTATCTTATGTAGACTGGATGTGCCCTGGGCTCTGTAGCTCTGTTGTTTACTTGTTTTAGGGAACACAATGCACTGCTCCAGAGAGGCAGCTGGCAATTTGCCTCCCACCCATCAGCATAACAAGGCTCCCAGTTCGCCAGGGCCTGTCTTGCCTTTCTGGTTTTTACCCATTTTGTGGATATCCCTTTTGACTTGTGGGAATTTATACTTCTTTGTAGTGCAGATTTGCATTGCCTGCTTGCTTGCTTGGCCAAAAAGGGTGTATGTGTTTTCTCCTGAATATATTCAGGAGAAAACTCATACACCCTTTTTGGCCAAGTGCATCATTGTCGAAGTTGAGCCCCTCTTCCTGTGCTTTAAAGGCGATTCCAGCATACCTCTTGAAATCTGTTTCCTGCTATTCTGCCTCGCTTTCACGTCTGCCTCTTAACCTTCCCTCAACAGAGTTTTGGACGAGAGTTGTCCTTTACTACTCTGCCATTTGGTGAATTGCTGTGCCACTGAGCTCCATTATTCACCTCGTTTTTTGTGAGCTGAATGCAAGTCCAAATTTTGGTTCAGGACTTATACTGGTGTCCGGTGGGTGGCTGAGACTTTGGTTAATTCTTCTTCCGGCCGGAACATTAGAGTGACATTTGCCGGTCCAAATGCCAGCAGCTACTCTCTCATTGGTTCTCCCTCTTCCCTTTCATCCTCTGCCAAATTGGCAACCTGTGAGAAGCAGGAGGTTAAAGGGGCTGTCTCTCTAAGTTGGGAGATTGATAGTAAAGCAGTTGGAAAGTCAAACCGGAGCACCAGGAGAGGGACTATTAGTTGAGTTTTAGAAACCTTTCGTATTCACAGTGTGTCCATTCTCTAGGTTTCCCGTACATGTTATAGCTGTTGTAATATTCCCTTCAACCTGGAGAGTTGGGACCCATGGAATGGGTGCCACTCATTATTGCTTTAAAGGGTCTGCATTTGCTCACCCAATCTCAACAATCCTCTCAGTCCAAAGTGTCCAGCCTTATGCCACCTCCAGCTGTCATTGTAGATAGGGTCATTCCAGGTTTCATCAGAGACCCTGAAGGAATTTTAAGGAATTTCCCTGTTTTTTTTTGTTTTGGTTTTGAAATTCCTTTTTATAGTGGGTTGAGATGATTCTCACTGCCATTTTTATGCCTGTCTAGACACACTTGATTCCCTTACGGAGACATATCAATACATAGGTTTTAAGATTCTTACTAGTAAGATATATTACTCTGCGGTGAATATGGGGTGTTGAGTCCCTTTCACTGAGGAAGGTGTAGGTCTTGTCTATTCCGTATTTGGTTTTTGGAACTGTACCTGTACTAATATCAAACTCTGGTTTTATGCATCACCCCACCCCTCCTTCCCCCTTAAGAAGGCATAAGGGTGTTTTCTAAATGTGAGACTCCCTTCTCTTTCCTAACTCAGTTCATGTGTAGCCATGTTTACAGGATCTTCATCATTGATATCTTATGATAATTTTATTTTTCTGTGTGACTTATTTCACTTAGAATTATCATACCTGAATCCACTCATTTTGCTGCTACTGGCC
Organism: Mesoplodon mirus; assembly: GCF_964341445.2. Classification (NCBI taxonomy): domain Eukaryota; kingdom Metazoa; phylum Chordata; class Mammalia; order Artiodactyla; family Ziphiidae; genus Mesoplodon; species Mesoplodon mirus. Next base: position 106,911 of record NW_028295202.1, read on the forward strand.
TTATGACATTGATCTCATGGCTGAGGGATATACCGTCATACGTAAGTACCACAGTTTCTTGAACCTTTTTTGTCTTTACTGGGATATTTAAGGTGTACCCAAGTTGAGGTTTTTGTAATCATTGCAGCCCTGAATTTTGGTGTGGATCTGTCTTATTAATTTTCAGTTTTCCCAAGCTATATTCCCTAGACTGGAAGTGCCCTTGGCTCTGTAGCTGTGTTGTTTACTTGTTTTAGGGAACACAATGCACTCCTCCAGAGAGGCAGTTGGCAATTTACATCCCGCCCATCAGCATAACAAGGCTCCCTGTTCTCCAGTGCCTGTCTTGCCTGTCTGGTTTTTACACATTTTGCGGATATCCCTTTTGGCTGGTGGAAAGTGATAGTTCTTTGTAATGCAGATTTGCATTGTCCGCTTGATGGCTTGGCCGAAAAGGGCATATGCGTTTTCTCCTGAATATATTCACGTGAAAACCCACATGCCCTTTATGACCATTTCCATTATTTTCGAAGTTGTGATGCTTTTCCTGTGTTTAAAGGCGATTCCAATGTACCTCTTGAAATCTGTTTCATGCCACTCTGCCTCATTTTCACTTCCGCCTCATGGCTTTCCCTCAACAGATTTTTGGAAGAGAGTAGTCCTTTATAACTCTGCAGGTTAGTGAATTGCTGTGGCCCTGAGTTCCATTTTTCAACTCACGTTTTTGTCAGCTGACCGCAAATCCACAGTTTTGCTTCTGGACCTATACTGGTTCTGGGGTGGGCAGGCTGAGTCTTTGGTTAATTCCTCTTCGTGACGGGAAATTAGATTGAAATGTGGCCGTTCAAATGCCTACAGCTACTCTCTCATTGGTTCTCTCTCTTCCCTTGTATCCTCTGCACAATTTGCCAGCTGTTCGAACCAGGAGGTTATAGGGCCTGACTCTCCAAGTTGGGAGATTGATAGTAAAGCAGTTGGAATGTCAAACTGGAGCACAAGGAGAGAAAAAAGTTGTAGAGTTTTAGCAACCTTTCACCATCAGATGGTTTCCATTCTCTAGGTTCCCATACATGTTATAACTGTAGTGATATTCCCTTCTACTTGGAGAGTTGGGAACCATGGAATGTGTGGCAGGCATTATTGCTTTAAAGGGTCTGCATTTTTTCACCCAATCTCACCAATCCTCTCAGTCCTAAGTGACCAGTGTTATGCCACATCCAGCTGTCATTGTAGATAGGGTCATTCCAGGTTTCATCAGAACCCCTGAAGGTATTGTGTAAGAATTTTACTGTTTTTATATTTTGTTTTGAAATTCATTTTTATAGTGGGTTTGAGCTTATTCTCACTGCCATGTTTATGTCGTTCTAGACACACTTAGTTTCCTTACGGAGACATATGAATACATAGGTTTTAAGATTCTTACTAGTCAGATATATTTCTCTGCGGGGAATAAGGATGTTGAATTCCGTTCCCTGAGGAAGGAGTAGGGCTTGTCTCTTCTGTTTTTGGATTATGGAACGGTACCTGTGCTAATATCTAACTTTTTTTTGTGCATCTCCCCACCTGTCTTTCGCCTTAAGCAAGCATTAGAGTGTTTTCTATATCTGAGACTCTGTTCTCTTCCCTAATTCAGTTCATATGTAGCCATGTTTACATTCCCTTCATAAGTGATATCTTATGTCAGAATGCACCATGGCCTTGTCATAATAATGCTCCATGGCCCCTGTCATCACAATGTTCCATGCCCTGTTTATCACAATGCTCCATGTCCCTTGTCATCACAATTCTCCACGTCCTTGTCATCACAATGCTACATGACACTTCTCATCAAAATATTACATGCTCTTGTCATCACAATTCTCCGTGCACTTGAAATTGCAATGCTCCATGCACTTGTCATCACAATGCTCAATGCACTTGTCATCACAATGTTCCATGCCCTTGTCATCAGATTGCTCCATGACACCTGTCATCACAATGCTCCCTGACACCTGTCATCACAATGCTTCATGGCCCTTGTCATTACTGTGCTCCATGATGCTCGACACCACAATTACCCAAGGTCTTCTCATCACAATGCTCCACAGTTTTGCCATCACCATGCTCCATGCCTTGTCATCTCAAAGCTCAATGTCCCTTGTCCTCAGAATTCTCCACGACCTTGTCATTACAGTGCTCCATGGCACTTCACATCAAAATGTTATATGCCCTTGTCATCACAATACTCCATGCACTTGTAATCGCAATGCTCCATGACCACTGTCCTAGGAAGCTCCATGCCCTGTTCATCACAATGTTTCATGACCTGGATATTAAAATGATCAATGGCCCTTGATATCACAATGCTCCATGCCCTTGTCATCACAATGCTCCTTTAATTTGTCACAGCAATCCTCCATGACACTTGGCATCACAATACTCCATGATATTGTCATCAAACTGGAACATGTCATATTTCATCACAATGCTCCCTGACACCTTTCTTCAAAATAATCCATGACCTTGTCATCACAGTGCTCCATGCCCTTGTCATCACAATGTACCATGGCCACTCTTATCACAATAATGCATGAAACTTGTCAGACCAATGCTCCATGCCACTTTTCATCACAATGCTCCATGAACGCTGTCATCACAATGCACCATGCCCATCATCATAATGCTTCATGCTATTGTCATCACAATGGGCCATTACATATGTCATCACAATGCTCCATGACCACTGTCCTCACAATGCTGCAAACCCTTGTGATCACAATGTTCCATAACACTTGTCATCACAATGCCCCATGACGCTGGTCAGCACAATTATCCATGGTCTTCTCATCACAATGCACCATGATTTTGTCATCACAATGTTCAATACACTTGTCATCACAATTCTCTCTGACTATTGCCCTCAGTATGCACCTTGAACTCTTTCATGACAAGGCTCTTTGCCTATTTCATCACAATGATCCATGCCCTTTTCATCACAATGCTCCAAGACACCTGTGATCACAATGCTCCTTGCACTTGTCATCACAAAGCTCCATGACGCATGTCATCAGAATGCTCCATGGTCTTCTTATCATAATTTTCCATGCCCTTGTAATCACAATGCTCCAGTACTCTTGTAATCACAATGTTCCCTACGCCTTTTCATCAGAATGCTCCATGAGAATTATCATCAAAAGGTTCCATGGTCTTCACATAACAGTGCTCCAGGACATTGTCATCACAGTGCTCCATTCCCTTGTCATCACAATGGGCCATTACATATGTCATCACAATGCTCCCTGACATATGTCTTCACGATAGTGCTTGACCTGGTCATCAAAATGGTCCATGCCCTTGTCATCACAATACGCCATTCGAACTGTCATCACAATAATCCATGAAACTTATTAGACCAATGCTCCATGCCCTTGACATCACAATGCTCCATGCCCATGTTATCAAAATGCTCCATGACCCCTGTCATCACAATGTTCCATGACTCCAGTCATCACAATATTTCATGACGTTTGTCATCACAATGATCCATGCCCTCATCATCAACAGTCTCTGTGACCTATTTAACCACAATGCTCCATGAACTTTTCATCACAATGCTCTTTGACCCTTGTCATCAATGTGCTCTATGCCTTTCTCAGCACAATGCTCCATAACACTTGTCATCACAATGCTCCATGAGCTTGTCAGCACAATGCTCCATGACACATGTCATCACAATGCGCCATGCACCTGTCATCACAGTGCTCCACAATCTTGTCATCACAATGCTCCATAAAACTTGTCATCACAATGCTCCATGCACTTCTCATCAAAACGCTCTCTCACCACTGATATCACAATGATACATCACTATTCGTCACAATACTACCTCACCCCTGTCATCACAATATTCCATGACTCCTGTCATCACAATGCTACATGCACTTATCATCACAATGTTCGATGACGACTGACATCACAATGTTCCATAAGCCATGTCATCAAAATGCTCCATGACCCTTTTCATCAAAATGCTCCATGACCACTGACATCACAATGTTCCATAACCCCTGTCATCAAAATGCTCCATGGCATTTTTCATCAAAATGCTCCATGACCCCTGCCATCAAGATGTTCCATGCCCTTGTCATCACAAAGCTCCCTGACCCTTCTCATCAAAATGCTCCAAGAACGCTGACATCACAATGTTCCATTACACCTGTCATCAAAATGTTCCATGACACTTTTCATCAAATAGCTCCATGACCCTGTCATCAGAATGCTCCCTGCCCTTCTCATCACAATGCACAATGCCCTTGCCATCAAAATGTTCCATGACCTTTGTCATCACAAAGATCCATGACCCTTGGCATCACAATGCTCCATGTCATTGTCATCACAATGCTCCATGAACGCTCTCATCACATTGCTCCATGCCCTTGTCTTCACAAAGCTCCATGACACATGTCATTAGAATGCTCCATGGCTTTCTCATCACAATGCTCCATGCCCTTGCCATAACAATGCTCCATTACACCAGTCATAACAATGTTCCATGAAACCTGCCATCACGATGTTCCATGGCCTTGTCATCACAAAGCTCCATGACCCTTCTCATCACAATGCTCCAAGAACCCTGTAATCACAATGCTCTATGCCCCTGTTCATCTCAATGATCCATGAACCCTGTCATCACAGTGCACCTTGCCCATCATCATAAGGCTTCAGGCTATTGTCATCACAATGAAATCAAAATTATCCATGACCACTGTCATCATAATGCCCCAAACCCTTGTGATCACAATGTTCCATAACACTTGTCATCACAACACCCTGTGATGCTTATCGTAACAATTATCCATGGTCTTCTCATCACAATGCTCCATGACCTTTGTCATCACAATTCTCAATACAGTTGTCATCACAATGCTCCCTGACACTTGTCGTCAGTATGCTCCTTGAAACCTGTCATGACAAGGCTCCATGCCTTTTCATCAAAATGATCCATTTCCTTTTCATCACAATGCTTCAAGACCCCTGTAATCACAATGCTCCATGCGCTTGTCATCACAAAGCTCCATGACACATGTCATCAGAATGCTCCATGGCCTTCTCCTCACAATGCTCAATGCCCTTGTCATCACAATGCTCCAAGACCCCTGTAATCACAATGCTCCATGCCCCTTTTCATCAGAATGCTCCATGAGACTTGTCATAACAAGTCTCCATGGTCTTCTCATCACAATGCTCCAGGACCTTGTCATCACCATGCTCCATTCCCTTGTCATCACAATGCTCCATGACCCCTGTCATCACAATAATCCATAAATATTTCCAGCCCAATGCTCCATGATATTCTCATCACAATGCTCCATGACAAATATCATCAAAATGCTCCATGACCACGGTCATCACAACACTCCATGACACCTGACAACCCAATGATCCGGGACTCTTGTCATCACAATGCTCCATTCTCTACTCATCACAATGCTCCATGACCCTTGTCATCACAATGATCCATGCCCTTGTCATCCCAATGCTCCATGACCCATGTATTCACAATGCTCCGTGACGCTTATCATCACAGTGCTCCATGACATATGTCATCACAATGCTCCATGCCTTTGTCAGCAAAATGCTACATGACCTTGTCATTAAAATGCTCTATGCGTTTGTCATCACAATACTCCATTACCATTGTCATCACAATCCTCCATGAACATTGGGATCACATTGCTTCATGCCCTTGTCATCACAATGCTCCATGCTCCTTGAAATCAAAATGATCCATGACCTCTGTCATCTCAATGCACCAAACCCTTGTGATCACAATGTTCCATAACACTTTTCATCACAACGCTCCATGATTCCTGTCATCACGATACTCCATGCCCTTTACATCACAGTGCTCCATGACATTTGTCATCACAATTCTCAATACACTTGTCATTACAATGCTTCCTGACACTTGTCATCAGAATGCTCCTTGAACCATGTCACAAAAAGTCTCCATGCATTTTTCATCACAAGGCCCCATGCCGTTTTCATCACAATGCTGCATGCCATTGTCATCAAAATACTCCACAATCTTGTCATCAGAATGCTCCATGACCCTTGTCATCACAATTCTCCATGCACTTGTCAGCAAAATGCTACCTGACACTTGTCATCACAATGCTCCAAGCCATTGTCATCACAATGCTCCATTAACTTTGTCATCAGAATCCTCCATGACACTTGGCATCACAATGCTCCATGCCATTGTCATCACAATGGTCCACTACATATGTCATCACAATGCTCCTTGACACCTCTCTTCACAATACTGCATGACCTGGTCATCACAATGCTCCATGTCCTTGTCATCACAATGCGCCATTCCAACTGTCATCAAAATAATCCATGAAACATTTAGACCAATGTCCCATGCCCTTGTCATCACAATGCTCCATGCTCTTGTTATCAGAATTCTCCATGACCCCTGTCATCACAATGCTCCGTGACTCCAGTCATCACAATGCTTCATGACCTTTGTCATCACAATGGTCCATGCCCTCGTCATCAGTAGTTTCTGTGACCATTTTAACCACAATGCTCCATGAACTTTTCATCACAATGCTCTTTGACCCTTGTCATCACAATGCTCCTTGCGTTTGTCAGCACAAATATCAATGACCCATGTCATCACAATGCACCATGCGCTTGTCATCACAGTGCTCCTCAATCTTCTCATCACAATGCTCCTTAAAATTTGTCATCACAATGCTCCATGCACTTCTCATCAAAATGCTCTCTCACCACTGATATCACAATGCTACATCACTATTTGTCACAATACTCCCTCACCCCTGTCATCACAATGTTCCATGACTCCTGTCATCACAATGCTACATGCACTTATCATCACAGTGTTCGATGACGACTGACATCACAATGTTCCATAATCCATGTCATCAAAATGCTCCATGACACTTTTCATCAAATTGCTCCATGACCCTGTCATCACAGTGCTCCAAGAACCCTGTAATCACCATGCTCTATGCCCCTTTTCATCTCAATGGTCCATGAACCCTGTCATCACAATGCACCATGCCCATCATCATAATGCTTCATGCTATTGTCATCACAATGAAATCAAAATGCTCCATGACCTCTGTCATAACAATGCTCCAAACCCTTGTGATCACAATATTCCATAACACTTGTCATCACAATGCACCATGAATCTCGTCATCACAATTATCAATGGTCTTCTCATCACAATGCTCCATGACCTTTGTCATCACAATGCTCAATACACTTGTCATCAAAATGCTCCCTGACACTTGTTGTCTGTATGCTCCTTGAACCCTGTCATGACAAGGCTCCATGCCTTTTTCATCACAATGATCCATGGTCTTTTCATTACAATGTTCCAAGACCCATGTAATCACAATGCTCCCTGCGCTTGTCATCACAAAACTCAAGGACGAATGCCATCAGAATGCTCCTTGGATTTCTCCTTACAATGCTCCATGCCCTTGTCATCACAATGTTGCAAGACCCCTGTAATCACAATGCTCCATGCCCCTTTTCATCAGTATGCTCCATGAGACTTGTCATCACAAGGCTCCATGGTTTTGTCATCACAATGCTTCAGGACCTTGTCATCACAATGTTTCTCGACATTGTCTTAAAAATTTTCAATGGCCCTTGTCATCATAATGCTCCAAGCCCTAATCATCACAAAGCTCCATTATATTTGTCATCACAATTCTCCATTACATTTGGCATCACAATGCTCCATGCCATTGTAATCGCAATGGACCATGACATATGTCATCGCAATGCTCCCTGACACCTGTCTTCACCATACTCCATGACCTTCTCATCACAATGCTCCATGCCCTTGTCATCACAATGCACCATGCCCACTGTCATCACAATAATCCATGAAAATTGTCAGACTAATGCTCCATGCCCCTATCATCACAATGCTCCATGCCCTTGTCATCACAATGCTCCAGGAACCATGTCATCTCAATGCTCCGTGACTCCAGTTATCACAATGTTTCATAAAATTTGTCATCACAATGGACCATGCCCTCATCATCAACAGTCTCTGTGACCTTTTTAACCACAATGCTCCATGAACTTTTCATCACAATGCTCTTTGACCCTTGTCATCAATGTGCTCTATGCCTTTCTCAGCACAATGCTCCATAACACTTGTCATCACAATGCTCCATGAGCTTGTCAGCACAATGCTCCATGACACATGTCATCACAATGCGCCATGCACCTGTCATCACAGTGCTCCACAATCTTGTCATCACAATGCTCCATAAAACTTGTCATCACAATGCTCCATGCACTTCTCATCAAAACGCTCTCTCTGGGTCTCCCTGGTGGCGCAGTGGTTGAGAGTCCGCCTGCCGATGCAGGGGATACGGGTTCGTGCCCCGGTCTGGGAGGATCCCATATGCCGCGGAGCGGCTGGGCCCGTGAGCCATGGCCGCTGAGCCTGCGCATCCGGAGCCTGTGCTCCGCAACGGGAGAGGCCACAACAGTGAGAGGCCCTCGTACGGAAAAAAAAAAAAAAAAAAAAAAAAAAAACGCTCTCTCACCACTGATATCACAATGATACATCACTATTCGTCACAATACTACCTCACCCCTGTCATCACAATATTCCATGACTCCTGTCATCACAATGCTACATGCACTTATCATCACAATGTTCGATGACGACTGACATCACAATGTTCCATAAGCCATGTCATCAAAATGCTCCATGACCCTTTTCATCAAAATGCTCCATGACCACTGACATCACAATGTTCCATAACCCCTGTCATCAAAATGCTCCATGGCATTTTTCATCAAAATGCTCCATGACCCCTGCCATCAAGATGTTCCATGCCCTTGTCATCACAAAGCTCCCTGACCCTTCTCATCAAAATGCTCCAAGAACGCTGACATCACAATGTTCCATAACACCTGTCATCAAAATGTTCCATGACACTTTTCATCAAATAGCTCCATGACCCTGTCATCAGAATGCTCCCTGCCCTTCTCATCACAATGCACAATGCCCTTGCCATCAAAATGTTCCATGACCTTTGTCATCACAAAGATCCATGACCCTTGGCATCACAATGCTCCATGTCATTGTCATCACAATGCTCCATGAACGCTCTCATCACATTGCTCCATGCCCTTGTCTTCACAAAGCTCCATGACACGTCATTAGAATGCTCCATGGCCTTCTCATCACAATGCTCCATTACACCAGTCATAACAATGCTCCATGAACCCTGCCATCACGATGTTCCATGGCCTTGTCATCACAAAGCTCCATGACCCTTCTCATCACAATGCTCCAAGAACCCTGTAATCACAATGCTCTATGCCCCTTTTCATCTCAATGATCCATGAACCCTGTCATCACAGTGCACCTTGCCCATCATCATAAGGCTTCAGGCTATTGTCATCACAATGAAATCAAAATTATCCATGACCACTGTCATCATAATGCCCCAAACCCTTGTGATCACAATGTTCCATAACACTTGTCATCACAACACCCTGTGATGCTCATCATAACAATTATCCATGGTCTTCTCATCACAATGCTCCATGACCTTTGTCATCACAATTCTCAATACAGTTGTCATCACAATGCTCCCTGACACTTGTCGTCAGTATGCTCCTTGAAACCTGTCATGACAAGGCTCCATGCCTTTTCATCACAATGATCCATGCCCTTTTCATCACAATGCTTCAAGACCCCTGTAATCACAATGCTCCATGCGCTTGTCATCACAAAGCTCCAGGACACATGTCATCAGAATGCTCCATGGCCTTCTCCTCACAATGCTCAATGCCCTTGTCATCACAATGCTCCAAGACCCCTGTAATCACAATGCTCCATGCCCCTTTTCATCAGAATGCTCCATGAGACTTGTCATCACAAGTCTCCATGGTCTTCTCATCACAATGCTCCAGGACCTTGTCATCACCATGCTCCATTCCCTTGTCATCACAATGCTCCATGACCCCTGTCATCACAATAATCCATAAATATTTTCAGCCCAATGCTCCATGATATTCTCATCACAATGCTCCATGACAAATATCATCAAAATGCTCCATGACCACGGTCATCACAACACTCCATGACACCTGACAACACAATGATCCGGGACTCTTGTCATCACAATGCTCCATTCTCTACTCATCACAATGCTCCATGACCCTTGTCATCACAATGATCCATGCCCTTGTCATCCCAATGCTCCATGACCCATGTATTCACAACGCTCCGTGACGCTTATCATCACAGTGCTCCATGACATATGTCATCACAATGCTCCATGCCTTTGTCAGCAAAATGCTACATGACCTTGTCATTAAAATGCTCTATGCGTTTGTCATCACAATACTCCATTACCATTGTCATCACAATCCTCCATGAATATTGGGATCACATTGCTTCATGCCCTTGTCATCACAATGCTCCATGCTCCTTGAAATCAAAATGATCCATGACCTCTGTCATCTCAATGCACCAAACCCTTGTGATCACAATGTTCCATAACACTTTTCATCACAACGCTCCATGATGCCTGTCATCACGATACTCCATGCCCTTTTCATCACAATGCTCCATGACATTTGTCATCACAATTCTCAATACACTTGTCATTACAATGCTTCCTGACACTTGTCATCAGAATGCTCCTTGAACCATGTCACAAAAAGGCTCCATGCCTTTTTCATCACAAGGCCCCATGCCGTTTTCATCACAATGCTGCATGCCATTGTCATCAAAATACTCCACAATCTTGTCATCAGAATGCTCCATGACCCTTGTCATCACAATTCTCCATGCACTTGTCAGCAAAATGCTCCCTGACCCTTGTCATCACAATGCTCCAAGCCATTGTCATCACAATGCTCCATTACCTTTGTCATCAGAATCCTCCATGGCACTTGGCATCACAATGCTCCATGCCATTGTCATCACAATGGTCCACTACATATGTCATCACAATGCTCCTTGACACCTCTCTTCACAATACTGCATGACCTGGTCATCACAATGCTCCATGTCCTTGTCATCACAATGCGCCATTCCAACTGTCATCACAATAATCCATGAAACATATTAGACCAATGTTCCATGCCCTTGTCATCACAATGCTCCATGCTCTTGTTATCAGAATTCTCCATGAACCCTGTCATCACAATGCTCCCTGACTCCAGTCATCACAATGCTTCATGACCTTTGTCATCACAATGGTCCATGCCCTCGTCATCAGTAGATTCTGTGACCTATTTAACCACAATGCTCCATGAACTTTTCATCACAATGCTCTTTGACCCTTGTCATCACAATGCTCCTTGCGTTTGTCAGCACAAATATCCATGACCCATGTCATCACAATGCACCATGCGCTTGTCATCACAGTGCTCCTCAATCTTCTCATCACAATGCTCCTTAAAATTTGTCATCACAATGCTCCATGCACTTCTCATCAAAATGCTCTCTCACCACTGATATCACAATGCTACATCACTATTTGTCACCATACTCCCTCACCCCTGTCATCACAATGTTCCATGACTCCTGTCATCACAATGCTACATGCACTTATCATCACAATGTTCGATGACCCCTGACATCACAATGTTCCATAACACCTGTCATCAAAAGGTTCCATGACCCTTTTCATCAAATTGCTCCATGACCCTGTCATCACAATTCTCCAAGAACCCTGTAATCACAATGCTCTATGCCCCTTTTCATCTCAATGATCCATGAACACTGTCATCACAATGCACCATGCCCATCATCATAATGCTTCATGCTATTGTCATCACAATGAAATCAAAATGCTCCATGACCTCTGTCATAACAATGCTCCAAACCCTCGTGATCACAATATTCCATAACACTTGTCATCACAATGCCCCATGAAGCTCGTCATCACAATTATCAATGGTCTTCTCATCACAATGCTCCATGACCTTTGTCATCACAATGCTCAATACACTTGTCATCAAAATGCTCCCTGACACTTGTTGTCTGTATGCTCCTTGAACCCTGTCATGACAAGGCTCCATGCCTTTTTCATCACAATGATCCATGGTCTTTTCACTACAATGGTCCAAGACCCATGTAATCACAATGCTCCATGCGCTTGTCATCACAAAACTCAAGGACGAGTGCCATCAGAATGCTCCTTGGATTTCTCCTTACAATGCTCCATGCCCTTGTCATCACAATGTTCCAAGACCCCTGTAATCACAATGCTCCATGCCCCTTTTCATCAGTATGCTCCATGAGACTTGTCATCACAAGGCTCCATGGTTTTGTCATCACAATGCTTCAGGACCTTGTCATCACAATGCTTCTCAACATTGTCTTAAAAATTTTCAATGGCCCTTGTCATCATAATGCTCCAAGCCCTAATCATCACAAAGCTCCATTATATTTGTCATCACAATTCTCCATTACATTTGGCATCACAAAGCTCCATGCCATTGTAATCGCAATGGAACATGACATATGTCATCGCAATGCTCCCTGACACCTGTCTTCACCATACTCCATGACCTTCTCATCACAATGCTCCATGCCCTTGTCATCACAATGCACCATGCCCACTGTCATCACAATAATCCATGAAAATTGTCAGACTAATGCTCCATGCCCCTATCATCACAATGCTCCATGCCCTTGTCATCACAATGCTCCAGGAACCATGTCATCTCAATGCTCCGTGACTCCAGTTATCACAATGTTTCATAAAGTTTGTCATCACAATGGACCATGCCCTCATCATCAACAGTCTCTGTGACCTTTTTAACCACAATGCTCCATGAACTTTTCATCACAATGCTCTTTGACCCTTGTCATCAATGTGCTCTATGCCTTTCTCAGCACAATGCTCCATAACACTTGTCATCACAATGCTCCATGAGCTTGTCAGCACAATGCTCCATGACACATGTCATCACAATGCGCCATGCACCTGTCATCACAGTGCTCCACAATCTTGTCATCACAATGCTCCATAAAACTTGTCATCACAATGCTCCATGCACTTCTCATCAAAACGCTCTCTCACCACTGATATCACAATGATACATCACTATTCGTCACAATACTACCTCACCCCTGTCATCACAATATTCCATGACTCCTGTCATCACAATGCTACATGCACTTATCATCACAATGTTCGATGACGACTGACATCACAATGTTCCATAAGCCATGTCATGAAAATGCTCCATGACATTTTTCATCAAAATGCTCCATGACCACTGACATCACAATGTTCCATAACCCCTGTCATCAAAATGCTCCATGGCATTTTTCATCAAAATGCTCCATGACCCCTGCCATCAAGATGTTCCATGCCCTTGTCATCACAAAGCTCCCTGACCCTTCTCATCAAAATGCTCCAAGAACGCTGACATCACAATGCTCCATAACACCTGTCATCAAAATGTTCCATGACACTTTTCATCAAATAGCTCCATGACCCTGTCATCAGAATGCTCCCTGCCCTTCTCATCACAATGCACAATGCCCTTGCCATCAAAATGTTCCATGACCTTTGTCATCACAAAGATCCATGACCCTTGGCATCACAATGCTCCATGTCATTGTCATCACAATGCTCCATGAACGCTCTCATCACATTGCTCCATGCCCTTGTCTTCATAAAGCTCCATGACACATGTCATTAGAATGCTCCATGGCCTTCTCATCACAATGCTCCATGCCCTTGCCATAACAATGCTCCATTACACCAGTCATAACAATGCTCCATGAACCCTGCCATCACGATGTTCCATGGCCTTGTCATCACAAAGCTCCATGACCCTTCTCATCACAATGCTCCAAGAACCCTGTAATCACAATGCTCTATGCCCCTTTTCATCTCAATGATCCATGAACCCTGTCATCACAGTGCACCTTGCCCATCATCATAAGGCTTCAGGCTATTGTCATCACAATGAAATCAAAATTATCCATGACCACTGTCATCATAATGCCCCAAACCCTTGTGATCACAATGTTCCATAACACTTGTCATCACAACACCCTGTGATGCTCATCATAACAATTATCCATGGTCTTCTCATCACAATGCTCCATGACCTTTGTCATCACAATTCTCAATACAGTTGTCATCACAATGCTCCCTGACACTTGTCGTCAGTATGCTCCTTGAAACCTGTCATGACAAGGCTCCATGCCTTTTCATCACAATGATCCACGCCCTTTTCATCACAATGCTTCAAGACCCCTGTAATCACAATGCTCCATGCGCTTGTCATCACAAAGCTCCAGGACACATGTCATCAGAATGCTCCATGGCCTTCTCCTCACAATGCTCAATGCCCTTGTCATCACAATGCTCCAAGACCCCTGTAATCACAATGCTCCATGCCCCTTTTCATCAGAATGCTCCATGAGACTTGTCATCACAAGTCTCCATGGCCTTCTCATCACAATGCTCCAGGACCTTGTCATCACCATGCTCCATTCCCTTGTCATCACAATGCTCCATGACCTCTGTCATCACAATAATCCATAAATATTTCCAGCCCAATGCTCCATGATATTCTCATCACAATGCTCCATGACAAATATCATCAAAATGCTCCATGACCACGGTCATCACAACACTCCATGACACCTGACAACACAATGATCCGGGACTCTTGTCATCACAATGCTCCATTCTCTACTCATCACAATGCTCCATGACCCTTGTCATCACAATGATCCATGCCCTTGTCATCCCAATGCTCCATGACCAATGTATTCACAATGCTCCGTGACGCTTGTCATCACAGTGCTCCATGACATATGTCATCACAATGCTCCATGCCTTTGTCAGCAAAATGCTACATGACCTTGTCATTAAAATGCTCTATGCGTTTGTCATCACAATACTCCATTACCATTGTCATCACAATCCTCCATGAACATTGGGATCACGATGCTTCATGCCCTTGTCATCACAATGCTCCATGCTCCTTGAAATCAAAATGATCCATGACCACTGTCATCTCAATGCACCAAACCCTTGTGATCACAATGTTCCATAACACTTGTCATCACAACGCTCCATGATTCCTGTCATCACGATACTCCATGCACTTTTCATCACAGTGCTCCATCACATTTGTCATCACAATTCTCAATACACTTGTCATTACAATGCTTCCTGACACTTGAGATCAGAATGCTCCTTGAACCATGTCCCAAAAAGGCTCCATGCCGTTTTCATCACAAGGCCCCATGCCGTTTTCATCACAATGCTGCATGCCATTGTCATCAAAATACTCCACAATCTTGTCATCAGAATGCTCCATGACCCTTGTCATCACAATTCTCCATGCACTTGTCAGCAAAATGCTCCCTGACCCTTGTCATCACAATGCTCCAAGCCATTGTCATCACAATGCTCCATTACCTTTGTCATCAGAATCCTCCATGACACTTGGCATCACAATGCTCCATGCTATTGTCATCACAATGGTCCACTACATATGTCATCACAATGCTCCTTGACACCTCTCTTCACAATACTGCATGACCTGGTCATCACAATGCTCCATGTCCTTGTCATCACAATGCGCCATTCCAACTGTCATCACAATAATCCATGAAACATATTAGACCAATGTTCCATGCCCTTGTCATCACAATGCTCCATGCTCTTGTTATCAGAATTCTCCATGAACCCTGTCATCACAATGCTCCGTGACTCCAGTCATCACAATGCTTCATGACCTTTGTCATCACAATGGTCCATGCCCTCGTCATCAACAGTCTCTGTGACCTATTTAACCACAATGCTCCATGAACTTTTCATCACAATGCTCTTTGACCCTTGTCATCACAATGCTCCTTGCGTTTGTCAGCACAAATATCCATGACCCATGTCATCACAATGCACCATGCACTTGTCATCAGAGTGCTCCTCAATCTTCTCATCACAATGCTCCTTAAAATTTGTCATCACAATGCTCCATGCACTTCTCATCAAAATGCTCTCTCACCACTGATATCACAATGCTACATCACTATTTGTCACCATACTCCCTCACCCCTGTCATCACAATGTTCCATGACTCCTGTCATCACAATGCTACATGCACTTATCATCACAATGTTCGATGACCCCTGACATCACAATGTTCCATAACACCTGTCATCAAAAGGTTCCATGACCCTTTTCATCAAATTGCTGCATGACCCTGTCATCACAATGCTCCAAGAACCCTGTAATCACAATGATCAATGCCCCTTTTCATCTCAGTGATCCATGAACACTGTCATCACAATGCACCATGCCCATCATCATAATGCTTCATGCTATTGTCATCACAAAGAAATCAAAATGCTCCATGACCTCTGTCATAACAATGCTCCAAACCCTTGTGATCACAATATTCCATAACACTTGTCATCACAATGCCCCATGAAGCTCGTCATCACAATTATCAATGGTCTTCTCATCACAATGCTCCATGACCTTTGTCATCACAATGCTCAATACACTTGTCATCAAAATGCTCCCTGACACTTGTTGTCTGTATGCTCCTTGAACCCTGTCATGACAAGGCTCCATGCCTTTTTCATCACAATGATCCATGGTCTTTTCATTACAATGTTCCAAGACCCATGTAATCACAATGCTCCATGCGCTTGTCATCACAAAACTCAAGGACGAATGCCATCAGAATGCTCCTTGGATTTCTCCTTACAATGCTCCATGCCCTTGTCATCACAATGTTGCAAGACCCCTGTAATCACAATGCTCCATGCCCCTTTTCATCAGTATGCTCCATGAGACTTGTCATCACAAGGCTCCATGGTTTTGTCATCACAATGCTTCAGGACCTTGTCATCACAATGTTTCTCGACATTGTCTTAAAAATTTTCAATGGCCCTTGTCATCATAATGCTCCAAGCCCTAATCATCACAAAGCTCCATTATATTTGTCATCACAATTCTCCATTACATTTGGCATCACAATGCTCCATGCCATTGTAATCGCAATGGACCATGACATATGTCATCACAATGCTCCCTGACACCTGTCTTCACCATACTCCATGACCTTCTCATCACAATGCTCCATGCCCTTGTCATCACAATGCACCATGCCCACTGTCATCACAATAATCCATGAAAATTGTCAGACTAATGCTCCATGCCCCTATCATCACAATGCTCCATGCCCTTGTCATCACAATGCTCCAGGAACCATGTCATCTCAATGCTCCGTGACTCCAGTTATCACAATGTTTCATAAAATTTGTCATCACAATGGACCATGCCCTCATCATCAACAGTCTCTGTGACCTTTTTAACCACAATGCTCCATGAACTTTTCATCACAATGCTCTTTGACCCTTGTCATCAATGTGCTCTATGCCTTTCTCAGCACAATGCTCCATAACACTTGTCATCACAATGCTCCATGAGCTTGTCAGCACAATGCTCCATGACACATGTCATCACAATGCGCCATGCACCTGTCATCACAGTGCTCCACAATCTTGTCATCACAATGCTCCATAAAACTTGTCATCACAATGCTCCATGCACTTCTCATCAAAACGCTCTCTCACCACTGATATCACAATGATACATCACTATTCGTCACAATACTACCTCACCCCTGTCATCACAATATTCCATGACTCCTGTCATCACAATGCTACATGCACTTATCATCACAATGTTCGATGACGACTGACATCACAATGTTCCATAAGCCATGTCATCAAAATGCTCCATGACCCTTTTCATCAAAATGCTCCATGACCACTGACATCACAATGTTCCATAACCCCTGTCATCAAAATGCTCCATGGCATTTTTCATCAAAATGCTCCATGACCCCTGCCATCAAGATGTTCCATGCCCTTGTCATCACAAAGCTCCCTGACCCTTCTCATCAAAATGCTCCAGGAATGCTGACATCACAATGTTCCATAACACCTGTCATCAAAATGTTCCATGACACTTTTCATCAAATAGCTCCATGACCCTGTCATCAGAATGCTCCCTGCCCTTCTCATCACAATGCACAATGCCCTTGCCATCAAAATGTTCCATGACCTTTGTCATCACAAAGATCCATGACCCTTGGCATCACAATGCTCCATGTCATTGTCATCACAATGCTCCATGAACGCTCTCATCACATTGCTCCATGCCCTTGTCTTCACAAAGCTCCATGACACATGTCATTAGAATGCTCCATGGCCTTCTCATCACAATGCTCCATGCCCTTGCCATAACAATGCTCCATTACACCAGTCATAACAATGTTCCATGAACCCTGCCATCACGATGATCCATGGCCTTGTCATCACAAAGCTCCATGACCCTTCTCATCACAATGCTCCAAGAACCCTGTAATCACAATGCTCTATGCCCCTGTTCATCTCAATGATCCATGAACCCTGTCATCACAGTGCACCTTGCCCATCATCATAAGGCTTCAGGCTATTGTCATCACAATGAAATCAAAATTATCCATGACCACTGTCATCATAATGCCCCAAACCCTTGTGATCACAATGTTCCATAACACTTGTCATCACAACACCCTGTGATGCTCATCGTAACAATTATCCATGGTCTTCTCATCACAATGCTCCATGACCTTTGTCATCACAATTCTCAATACAGTTGTCATCACAATGCTCCCTGACACTTGTCGTCAGTATGCTCCTTGAAACCTGTCATGACAAGGCTCCATGCCTTTTAATCAAAATGATCCATTTCCTTTTCATCACAATGCTTCAAGACCCCTGTAATCACAATGCTCCATGCGCTTGTCATCACAAAGCTCCATGACACATGTCATCAGAATGCTCCATGGCCTTCTCCTCACAATGCTCAATGCCCTTGTCATCACAATGCTCCAAGACCCCTGTAATCACAATGCTCCATGCCCCTTTTCATCAGAATGCTCCATGAGACTTGTCATAACAAGTCTCCATGGTCTTCTCATCACAATGCTCCAGGACCTTGTCATCACCATGCTCCATTCCCTTGTCATCACAATGCTCCATGACCCCTGTCATCACAATAATCCATAAATATTTCCAGCCCAATGCTCCATGATATTCTCATCACAATGCTCCATGACAAATATCATCAAAATGCTCCATGACAAATATCATCAAAATGCTCCATGACCACGGTCATCACAACACTCCATGACACCTGACAACCCAATGATCCGGGACTCTTGTCATCACAATGCTCCATTCTCTACTCATCACAATGCTCCATGACCCTTGTCATCACAATGATCCATGCCCTTGTCATCCCAAAGCTCCATGACCCATGTATTCACAATGCTCCGTGACGCTTATCATCACAGTGCTCCATGACATATGTCATCACAATGCTCCATGCCTTTGTCAGCAAAATGCTACATGACCTTGTCATTAAAATGCTCTATGCGTTTGTCATCACAATACTCCATTACCATTGTCATCACAATCCTCCATGAACATTGGGATCACATTGCTTCATGCCCTTGTCATCACAATGCTCCATGCTCCTTGAAATCAAAATGATCCATGACCGGACGACTTCAAGATGGCGGAAGTGTAAGACGCGGAGATCACCTTCCTCCCCACGGATACACCAGAAATACAGCTACACGTGGAACAACTCCTACAGAACACCTACTGAACGCTGGCAGAAGACCCCAGACCTCCCAAAAGGCAAGAAACTCCCCACATTACTGGGTAGGGCAAAGCGGAGAGATCCCTACACAGAGGATCGGTGCCGAGCGGCACTCACCAGCCCGAGAGGCTTGTCTGCTCGCCCGCCGGGGCAGTCGGCCCTGGGAGCTGAGGCGCGGGCTTCGGTCAGAGCACAGGGAGAGGACTGGGGCAGGCGGCGAGAACTCAGCCTGAAGGGGGCTAATGTGACACAGCTAGCCAGGAGGGAGTCCGGGAAAACTCTGGAGCTGCCGAAGAGGCAAGAGACTTTTTCTTCCCTCTTGGTTTCCTGGTGCGCGAGGAGAGGGGATTAAGAGCGCTGCTTAAATGGGCTCCACAGACGGGCGCGAGTCGCGACTGAAAGCGCGGAGCCCAGTGACAGGCGTGGGACGCTGGGGCTGCTGCTGCCGCCGCCAAGAAGCCTGTGTGCGAGTGCAGGTCACTGCCCACACCGCCCTTCCGGGAGCCTGTGCAGCCCGCCACTGCCGGGGTCCCGGGATCCAGGGGCAACTTCCCTGGGAGAACGCACGGCACACGTCGGGCTGGTGCAACGTCACGCCAACCTCTGCCGCTGTAGGCCCGCCACGCACTCCGTGCC
Source organism: Mesoplodon mirus (assembly GCF_964341445.2). Classification (NCBI taxonomy): domain Eukaryota; kingdom Metazoa; phylum Chordata; class Mammalia; order Artiodactyla; family Ziphiidae; genus Mesoplodon; species Mesoplodon mirus. The sequence goes on from NW_028295202.1 coordinate 127,235, forward strand.
CCTCCCTCCCTCCCGGCCTGAGTGAGCCAGAGTCCCCGAAGAGGCTGCTCCTTTAACCCTGTCCTGTCTGAGCGAAGAACAGACGCCCTCCGGCGACCTACACGCAGAGGCGGGGCCAAATCCAAAGCTGAGACCCAGGAGCTGTGAGAACAAAGAAGAGAAAGGGAAACCTCTCCCAGCAGCCTCAGAAGCAGCGGATTAAAGCTCCACAATCAACTTGATGTACCCTGCATCTGTGGAATACATGAAGAGACAACACATCATCCCAAATTGAGGAGCCCGGAGTCAGTGCTGTGCCTCTGAGGTGGGAGAGCCAACTTCAGGACACTGGTCCACAAGAGACCTCCCAGCTCCACATAATATCAAACGGCGAAAATCTTCCAGAGATCTCCATCTCAACACCAGCACCCAGCTTCACTCAACCACCAGCAAGCTACAGTGCTGGACACCCTAAGCCAAACAACTAGCAAGACAGGAACACAACGCCACCCATTAGCAGAGAGGTGGCCTAAAATCATAAAAAGTCCACAGACACCCCAAAACACACCACCAGACGTGGACCTGCCCACCAGAAAAACAAGATCCAGCCTCATCCACCAGAACACAGGCACTAGTCCCCTCTACCAGGAAGCCTACACATCCCACTAAACCAATCTTAGCCACTGGGGACAGACACCAAAAACAACAGGAACTACGAACCTGCAGCCTGCAAAAAGGAGACCCCAAACACAGTAACATAAGCAAAATGAGAAGACAGAAAAACACACAGCAGGAGAAGGAGCAAGATAAAAACCCACCAGACCTAACAAATGAAGAGGTAATAGGCAGTCTACCTGAAAAAGAATTCAGAATAATGATGGTAAAGATGATCCAAGATTCTATTTCCCAGATCCAAAATCTTGGAAATAGAATAGACAAAATGCAAGAAACAGTTAACAAGGTCCTAGAAGAACTAAAGATGAATCAAGCATCGATTAAAAACACAATACATGAAATAAAAAATACTCTAGATGGGATCAATAGCAGAATAACTGAGGCAGAAGAACGGATAAGTGAGGTGGAAGATAAAATAGTGGAAATAACTGCTGCAGAGCAAAATAAAGAAAAAAGAATGAAACGAACAGAGGACAGTCTCAGAGACCTCTGGGACAACATTAAACGCACCAACATTCGAATTATAGGGGTTCCAGAAGAAGAAGAGAAAAAGAAAGGGACTGAGAAAATATTTGAAGAGATTATAGTTGAAAACTTCCCTAATATGGGAAAGGAAATAGTTAATCAAGTCCAGGAGGCACAGAGAGTCCCATACAGAATAAATCCAAGGAGAAATACGCCAAGACACATATTAATCAAACTGTCAAAAATTAAACACAAAGAAATCATATTAAAAGCAGCAAGGCAAAAACAACAAATAACACACAAGGGAATCCCCATCAGGATAACAGCTGATCTCTCAGCAGAAACTCTACAAGCCAGAAGGGAGTGGCAGGACATAATTAAAGTGATGAAGGAGAAAAACCTGCAACCAAGATTACTCTACCCAGCAAGGATCTCATTCAGATTTGATGGAGAAATTAAAAAGTTTACAGACAAGCAAAAGCTGAGAGAGTTCAGCACCACCAAACCAGCTTTACAACAAATGCTAAAGGAACTTCTCTAGGCAAGAAACACAACAGAAGGAAAAGACCTACAATAACGAACCCAAAACAATTAAGAAAATGGGAATAGGAACATACATATCAATAATTACCTTAAATGTAAATGGACTAAATGCTCCCACCAAAAGACACAGATTGGCTGAATGGATACCAAAACAAGACCCATATATATGCTGTCTACAAGAGACCCACTTCAGACCTAGAGACACATACAGACTGAAAGTAAGGGGATGGAAAAAGATATTCCATGCAAATGGAAACCAAAAGAAAGCTGGAGTAGCAATTCTCATATCAGACAAAATAGACTTTAAAATAAAGACTACTAGAAGAAATAAAGAAGGACACTACATAATGATCAAGGGATCGATCCAAGAAGAAGATATAGCAATTGTAAATATTTATGCACCCAACATAGGAGCACCTCAATACATAAGGAAAATACTAACAGCCATAAAAGGAGAAATCGACAGTAACACACTCATAGTAGGGGACTTTAACACCCCACTTTCACCAATGGACAGATCATCCAAAATGAAAATAAATAAGGAAACACAAGCTTTAAATGATACATTAAACAAGATGGACTTAATTGATATTTATAGGACATTCCATCCAAAAACAACAGAATACACATTTTTCTCAAGTGCTCATGGAACATTCTCCAGGATAGATCATATCTTGGGTCACAAATCAAGCCTTGGTAAATTTAAGAAAATTGAAATTGTATCAAGTATCTTTTCCGACCACAATGCTATGAGACTAGATATCAATTACAGGAAAAGAGCTGTAAAAAATACAAACACATGGAGGCTAAACAATACACTACTTAATAACGAAGTGATCACTGAAGAAATCAAAGAGGAAATTAAAAAATACCTAGAAATGAATGACAATGGAGACACGACGACCCAAAACCTATGGGATGCAGCAAAAGCAGTTCTAAGAGGGAAGTTTATAGCAATACAATCCCACCTTAAGAAACAGGAAACATCTCGAATAAACAACCTAACCTTGCACCTAAAGCAATTAGAGAAAGAAGAACAAAAACATCCCAAAGTTAGCAGAAGGAAAGAAATCATAAAAATCAGATCAGAAATAAATGAAAAAGAAATGAAGGAAACGATAGCAAAGATCAATAAAACTAAAAGCTGGTTCTTTGAGAAGATAAACAAAATTGATAAACCATTAGCCAGACTCATCAAGAAAAAAAAGGGTAAGACACAAATCAATAGAATTAGAAATGAAAAAGGAGAAGTAACAACTGACACTGCAGAAATACAAAAGATCATAAGAGATTACTATAAGCAACTCTATGCCAATAAAATGGACAACCTGGAAGAAATGGACAAATTCTTAGAAATGCACAACCTGCCAAGACTGAATCAGGAAGAAATAGAAAATATGAACAGACCAATCACAAGCACTGAAATTGAAACTGTGATAAAAAATCTTCCAACAAACAAAAGCCCAGGACCAGATGGCTTCACAGGCGAATTCTATCAAGCATTTAGAGAAGAGCTAACACCCATCCTTCTGAAACTCTTCCAAAATATAGCAGAGGGAGGAACACTCCCAAATTCATTCTACGAGGCCACCATCACCTTGATACCAAAACCAGACAAGGATGTCACAAAGAAAGAAAACTACAGGCCAATATCACTGATGAACATAGATGCAAAAATCCTCAACTAAATACTAGCAAACAGAATCCAACAGCACATTAAAAGGATCATACACCATGATCAAGTGGGGTTTATTCCAGGAATGCAAGGATTCTTCAATATACGCAAATCAATCAACGTGATACACCATATTAACAAATTGAAGGAGAAAAACCATATGATCATCTCAATAGATGCAGAGAAAGCTTTCGACAAAATTCAACACCCATTTATGATAAAAACCCTGCAGAAAGTAGGCATAGAGGGAACTTTCCTCAACATAATAAAGGCCATATATGACAAACCCACAGCCAGCATCGTCCTCAATGGTGAAAAACTGAAACCATTTCCACTAAGATCAGGAACAAGACAAGGTTGCCCACTCTCACCACTCTTATTCAACCTAGTTTTGGAAGTGTTAGCCACAGCAATCAGAGAAGAAAAGGAAATAAAAGGAATCCAAATTGGAAAAGAAGAAGTAAAGCTGTCACTGTTTGCAGATGACATGATACTATACATAGAGAATCCTAAAGATGCTACCAGAAAACTACTAGAGTTAATCAATGAATTTGGTAAAGTTGCAGGATACAAAATTAATGCAGAGAAATCTCTGGCATTCCTATATACTGATGATGAAAAATCTGAAAGTGAAATCAAGGAAACACTCCCATTTACCATTGCAACAAAAAGAATAAAATATCTAGGAATAAACCTACCTAAGGAGACAAAAGACCTGTATGCAGAAAATTATAAGACACTGATGAAAGAAATTAAAGATGATACAAATAGATGGAGAGATGTACCATGTTCTTGGATTGGAAGAATCAACATTGTGAAAATGACTCTACTACCCAAAGCAATCTACAGGTTCAATGCAATCCCTATCAAACTACCACTGGCATTTTTCACAGAACTAGAACAAAAACTTTCACAATTTGTATGGAAACACAAAAGACCCCGAATAGCCAAAGCAATCTTGAGAACGAAAAATGGAGCTGGAGGAATCAGGCTCCCTGACTTCAGACTATACTACAAAGCTACAGTAATCAAGACAGTATGGTACTGGCACAAAAACAGAAAGATTGATCAATGGAACAGGATAGAAAGCCCAGAGTTAAACCCACGGACATATGGTCACCTTATCTTTGATAAAGGAGGCAGGAATGTACAGTGGAGAAAGGACAGTCTCTTCAATAAGTGGTGCTGGGAAAACTGGATAGGGACATGTAAAAGTATGAGATTAGATCACTCCCTAACACCATACACAAAAATAAGCTCAAAATGGATTAAAGACCTAAATGTAAGGCCAGACACTATCAAACTCTTAGAGGAAAACATAGGCAGAACACTCTATGACATAAATCACAGCACGATCCTTTTGGACCCACCTCCTAGAGAAATGGAAATAAAGACAAAAATAAACACATGGGACCTAATGAAACTTCAAAGCTTTTGCACAGCAAAGGAAACCATAAACAAGACCAAAAGACAACCCTCAGAATGGGAGAAAATATTTGCAAATGAAGCAACTGACAAAGGATTAATCTCCAAAATTTATAAGCAGCTCATGCAGCTCAATAACAAAAAAACAAACAACCCAATCCAAAAATGGGCAGAAGACCTAAATAGACATTTCTCCACAGAAGATATACAGACTGCCAAAAAACACATAAAAGGATGCTCAACATCTTTACTCATTAGAGAAATGCAAATCAAAACTACCATGAGATATCATCTCACACCAGTCAGAATGGCCATCATCAAAAAATCTAGAAACAATAAATGCTGGAGAGGGTGTGGAAAAAAGGGAACACTCTTGCACTGCTGGTGGGAATGTGAATTGGTACAGCCGCTATGGAGAACGGTATGGAGGTTCCCTAAAAAACTACAAATAGAACTACTATATGACCCAGCAATCCCACTACTGGGCATATACCCTGAGGAAACGATAATTCAAAAAGAGACATGTACCAAAATGTTCATAGCAGCCCTATTTACAATAGCCCGGAGATGGAAACAACCTAAGTGTCCATCATCGGATGAATGGATAAAGAAGATGTGGCACATATATACAATGGAATATTACTCAGCCATAAAAATAAATGAAATTGAGCTATTTGTAATGAGGTGGATAGACCTAGAGTCTGTCATACAGAGTGAAGTAAGTCAGAAAGAGAAAGACAAATACTGTATGCTAACACATATATATGGAATTTAAGAAAAAAAATGTCATGAAGAACATAGGGGTAAGACAGGAATAAAGACACAGACCTACCAGAGAATGGACTTGAGGATATGGGGAGGGGGAAGGGGAAGCTGTGACAAAGTGAAAGAGCGGCATGGACATATATACACTACCAAACGTGAGGTAGATAGCTAGTGGGAAGCAGCCACATAGCACAGGGAGATCAGCTCGATACTTTGTGACTGCCTGGAGGGGTGGGATAGGGAGGGTGGGAGGGAGACGCAAAAGGGAGGGGATATGGAAACATATGTATATGTATAACTGATTAAATTTGTTATAAAGCAAAAAAATAAAAATAAAATGTGAAAAAAAAATGATCCATGACCTCTGTCATCTCAATGCACCAAACCCTTGTGATCACAAAGTTCCATAACACTTTTCATCACAACACTCCATGATGCCTGTCATCACGGTACTCCATGCCCTTTTCATCACAATGCTCCATGACATTTGTCATCACAATTCTCAATACACTTGTCATTAAAATGCTTCCTGACACTTGTCATCAGAATGCTCCTTGAACCATGTCACAAAAAGGCTCCATGCCTTTTTCATCACAAGGCCCCATGCCGTTTTCATCACAATGCTGCATGCCATTGTCATCAAAATACTCCACAATCTTGTCATCACAATGCTCCATGACCCCTGTCATCACAATAATCCATAAATATTTCCAGCCCAATGCTCCATGATATTCTCATCACAATGCTCCATGACAAATATCATCAAAATGCTCCATGACCACGGTCATCACAACACTCCATGACACCTGACAACACAATGATCCGGGACTCTTGTCATCACAATGCTCCATTCTCTACTCATCACAATGCTCCATGACCCTTGTCATCACAATGATCCATGCCCTTGTCATCCCAATGCTCCATGACCCATGTATTCACAACGCTCCGTGACGCTAATCATCACAGTGCTCCATGACATATGTCATCACAATGCTCCATGCCCTTGTCATCACAATGCTCCAGGAACCATGTCATCTCAATGCTCCGTGACTCCAGTTATCACAATGTTTCATAAAATTTGTCATCACAATGGACCATGCCCTCATCATCAACAGTCTCTGTGACCTTTTTAACCACAATGCTCCATGAACTTTTCATCACAATGCTCTTTGACCCTTGTCATCAATGTGCTCTATGCCTTTCTCAGCACAATGCTCCATAACACTTGTCATCACAATGCTCCATGAGCTTGTCAGCACAATGCTCCATGACACATGTCATCACAATGCGCCATGCACCTGTCATCACAGTGCTCCACAATCTTGTCATCACAATGCTCCATAAAACTTGTCATCACAATGCTCCATGCACTTCTCATCAAAACGCTCTCTCACCACTGATATCACAATGATACATCACTATTCGTCACAATACTACCTCACCCCTGTCATCACAATATTCCATGACTCCTGTCATCACAATGCTACATGCACTTATCATCACAATGTTCGATGACGACTGACATCACAATGTTCCATAAGCCATGTCATCAAAATGCTCCATGACCCTTTTCATCAAAATGCTCCATGACCACTGACATCACAATGTTCCATAACCCCTGTCATCAAAATGCTCCATGGCATTTTTCATCAAAATGCTCCATGACCCCTGCCATCAAGATGTTCCATGCCCTTGTCATCACAAAGCTCCCTGACCCTTCTCATCAAAATGCTCCAAGAACGCTGACATCACAATGTTCCATAACACCTGTCATCAAAATGTTCCATGACACTTTTCATCAAATAGCTCCATGACCCTGTCATCAGAATGCTCCCTGCCCTTCTCATCACAATGCACAATGCCCTTGCCATCAAAATGTTCCATGACCTTTGTCATCACAAAGATCCATGACCCTTGGCATCACAATGCTCCATGTCATTGTCATCACAATGCTCCATGAACGCTCTCATCACATTGCTCCATGCCCTTGTCTTCACAAAGCTCCATGGCCTTCTCATCACAATGCTCCATGCCCTTGCCATAACAATGCTCCATTACACCAGTCATAACAATGCTCCATGAACCCTGCCATCACGATGTTCCATGGCCTTGTCATCACAAAGCTCCATGACCCTTCTCATCACAATGCTCCAAGAACCCTGTAATCACAATGCTCTATGCCCCTTTTCATCTCAATGATCCATGAACCCTGTCATCACAGTGCACCTTGCCCATCATCATAAGGCTTCAGGCTATTGTCATCACAATGAAATCAAAATTATCCATGACCACTGTCATCATAATGCCCCAAACCCTTGTGATCACAATGTTCCATAACACTTGTCATCACAACACCCTGTGATGCTCATCATAACAATTATCCATGGTCTTCTCATCACAATGCTCCATGACCTTTGTCATCACAATTCTCAATACAGTTGTCATCACAATGCTCCCTGACACTTGTCGTCAGTATGCTCCTTGAAACCTGTCATGACAAGGCTCCATGCCTTTTCATCACAATGATCCATGCCCTTTTCATCACAATGCTTCAAGACCCCTGTAATCACAATGCTCCATGCGCTTGTCATCACAAAGCTCCAGGACACATGTCATCAGAATGCTCCATGGCCTTCTCCTCACAATGCTCAATGCCCTTGTCATCACAATGCTCCAAGACCCCTGTAATCACAATGCTCCATGCCCCTTTTCATCAGAATGCTCCATGAGACTTGTCATCACAAGTCTCCATGGTCTTATCATCACAATGCTCCAGGACCTTGTCATCACCATGCTCCATTCCCTTGTCATCACAATGCTCCATGACCCCTGTCATCACAATAATCCATAAATATTTTCAGCCCAATGCTCCATGATATTCTCATCACAATGCTCCATGACAAATATCATCAAAATGCTCCATGACCACGGTCATCACAACACTCCATGACACCTGACAACACAATGATCCGGGACTCTTGTCATCACAATGCTCCATTCTCTACTCATCACAATGCTCCATGACCCTTGTCATCACAATGATCCATGCCCTTGTCATCCCAATGCTCCATGACCCATGTATTCACAACGCTCCGTGACGCTTATCATCACAGTGCTACATGACATATGTCATCACAATGCTCCATGCCTTTGTCAGCAAAATGCTACATGACCTTGTCATTAAAATGCTCTATGCGTTTGTCATCACAATACTCCATTACCATTGTCATCACAATCCTCCATGAACATTGGGATCACATTGCTTCATGCCCTTGTCATCACAATGCTCCATGCTCCTTGAAATCAAAATGATCCATGACCTCTGTCATCTCAATGCACCAAACCCTTGTGATCACAATGTTCCATAACACTTTTCATCACAACGCTCCATGATGCCTGTCATCACGATACTCCATGCCCTTTTCATCACAATGCTCCATGACATTTGTCATCACAATTCTCAATACACTTGTCATTACAATGCTTCCTGACACTTGTCATCAGAATGCTCCTTGAACCATGTCACAAAAAGGCTCCATGCCTTTTTCATCACAAGGCCCCATGCCGTTTTCATCACAATGCTGCATGCCATTGTCATCAAAATACTCCACAATCTTGTCATCAGAATGCTCCATGACCCTTGTCATCACAATTCTCCATGCACTTGTCAGCAAAATGCTCCCTGACCCTTGTCATCACAATGCTCCAAGCCATTGTCATCACAATGCTCCATTACCTTTGTCATCAGAATCCTCCATGGCACTTGGCATCACAATGCTCCATGCCATTGTCATCACAATGGTCCACTACATATGTCATCACAATGCTCCTTGACACCTCTCTTCACAATACTGCATGACCTGGTCATCACAATGCTCCATGTCCTTGTCATCACAATGCGCCATTCCAACTGTCATCACAATAATCCATGAAACATATTAGACCAATGTTCCATGCCCTTGTCATCACAATGCTCCATGCTCTTGTTATCAGAATTCTCCATGAACCCTGTCATCACAATGCTCCCTGACTCCAGTCATCACAATGCTTCATGACCTTTGTCATCACAATGGTCCATGCCCTCGTCATCAGTAGATTCTGTGACCTATTTAACCACAATGCTCCATGAACTTTTCATCACAATGCTCTTTGACCCTTGTCATCACAATGCTCCTTGCGTTTGTCAGCACAAATATCCATGACCCATGTCATCACAATGCACCATGCGCTTGTCATCACAGTGCTCCTCAATCTTCTCATCACAATGCTCCTTAAAATTTGTCATCACAATGCTCCATGCACTTCTCATCAAAATGCTCTCTCACCACTGATATCACAATGCTACATCACTATTTGTCACAATACTCCCTCACCCCTGTCATAACAATGTTCCATGACTCCTGTCATCACAATGCTACATGCACTTATCATCACAATGTTCGATGACCCCTGACATCACAATGTTCCATAACACCTGTCATCAAAAGGTTCCATGACCCTTTTCATCAAATTGCTCCATGACCCTGTCATCACAATGCTCCAAGAACCCTGTAATCACAATGCTCTATGCCCCTTTTCATCTCAATGATCCATGAACACTGTCATCACAATGCACCATGCCCATCATCATAATGCTTCATGCTATTGTCATCACAATGAAATCAAAATGCTCCATGACCTCTGTCATAACAATGCTCCAAACCCTCGTGATCACAATATTCCATAACACTTGTCATCACAATGCCCCATGAAGCTCGTCATCACAATTATCAATGGTCTTCTCATCACAATGCTCCATGACCTTTGTCATCACAATGCTCAATACACTTGTCATCAAAATGCTCCCTGACACTTGTTGTCTGTATGCTCCTTGAACCCTGTCATGACAAGGCTCCATGCCTTTTTCATCACAATGATCCATGGTCTTTTCACTACAATGGTCCAAGACCCATGTAATCACAATGCTCCATGCGCTTGTCATCACAAAACTCAAGGACGAGTGCCATCAGAATGCTCCTTGGATTTCTCCTTACAATGCTCCATGCCCTTGTCATCACAATGTTCCAAGACCCCTGTAATCACAATGCTCCATGCCCCTTTTCATCAGTATGCTCCATGAGACTTGTCATCACAAGGCTCCATGGTTTTGTCATCACAATGCTTCAGGACCTTGTCATCACAATGCTTCTCAACATTGTCTTAAAAATTTTCAATGGCCCTTGTCATCATAATGCTCCAAGCCCTAATCATCACAAAGCTCCATTATATTTGTCATCACAATTCTCCATTACATTTGGCATCACAATGCTCCATGCCATTGTAATCGCAATGGAACATGACATATGTCATCGCAATGCTCCCTGACACCTGTCTTCACCATACTCCATGACCTTCTCATCACAATGCTCCATGCCCTTGTCATCACAATGCACCATGCCCACTGTCATCACAATAATCCATGAAAATTGTCAGACTAATGCTCCATGCCCCTATCATCACAATGCTCCATGCCCTTGTCATCACAATGCTCCAGGAACCATGTCATCTCAATGCTCCGTGACTCCAGTTATCACAATGTTTCATAAAGTTTGTCATCACAATGGACCATGCCCTCATCATCAACAGTCTCTGTGACCTTTTTAACCACAATGCTCCATGAACTTTTCATCACAATGCTCTTTGACCCTTGTCATCAATGTGCTCTATGCCTTTCTCAGCACAATGCTCCATAACACTTGTCATCACAATGCTCCATGAGCTTGTCAGCACAATGCTCCATGACACATGTCATCACAATGCGCCATGCACCTGTCATCACAGTGCTCCACAATCTTGTCATCACAATGCTCCATAAAACTTGTCATCACAATGCTCCATGCACTTCTCATCAAAACGCTCTCTCACCACTGATATCACAATGATACATCACTATTCGTCACAATACTACCTCACCCCTGTCATCACAATATTCCATGACTCCTGTCATCACAATGCTACATGCACTTATCATCACAATGTTCAATGACGACTGACATCACAATGTTCCATAAGCCATGTCATCAAAATGCTCCATGACATTTTTCATCAAAATGCTCCATGACCACTGACATCACAATGTTCCATAACCCCTGTCATCAAAATGCTCCATGGCATTTTTCATCAAAATGCTCCATGACCCCTGCCATCAAGATGTTCCATGCCCTTGTCATCACAAAGCTCCCTGACCCTTCTCATCAAAATGCTCCAAGAACGCTGACATCACAATGCTCCATAACACCTGTCATCAAAATGTTCCATGACACTTTTCATCAAATAGCTCCATGACCCTGTCATCAGAATGCTCCCTGCCCTTCTCATCACAATGCACAATGCCCTTGCCATCAAAATGTTCCATGACCTTTGTCATCACAAAGATCCATGACCCTTGGCATCACAATGCTCCATGTCATTGTCATCACAATGCTCCATGAACGCTCTCATCACATTGCTCCATGCCCTTGTCTTCATAAAGCTCCATGACACATGTCATTAGAATGCTCCATGGCCTTCTCATCACAATGCTCCATGGCCTTCTCATCACAATGCTCCATTACACCAGTCATAACAATGCTCCATGAACCCTGCCATCACGATGTTCCATGGCCTTGTCATCACAAAGCTCCATGACCCTTGTCATCACAATGCTCCAAGAACCCTGTAATCACAATGCTCTATGCCCCTTTTCATCTCAATGATCCATGAACCCTGTCATCACAGTGCACCTTGCCCATCATCATAAGGCTTCAGGCTATTGTCATCACAATGAAATCAAAATTATCCATGACCACTGTCATCATAATGCCCCAAACCCTTGTGATCACAATGTTCCATAACACTTGTCATCACAACACCCTGTGATGCTCATCATAACAATTATCCATGGTCTTCTCATCACAATGCTCCATGACCTTTGTCATCACAATTCTCAATACAGTTGTCATCACAATGCTCCCTGACACTTGTCGTCAGTATGCTCCTTGAAACCTGTCATGACAAGGCTCCATGCCTTTTCATCACAATGATCCATGCCCTTTTCATCACAATGCTTCAAGACCCCTGTAATCACAATGCTCCATGCGCTTGTCATCACAAAGCTCCATGACACATGTCATCAGAATGCTCCATGGCCTTCTCCTCACAATGCTCAATGCCCTTGTCATCACAATGCTCCAAGACCCCTGTAATCACAATGCTCCATGCCCCTTTTCATCAGAATGCTCCATGAGACTTGTCATAACAAGTCTCCATGGCCTTCTCATCACAATGCTCCAGGACCTTGTCATCACCATGCTCCATTCCCTTGTCATCACAATGCTCCATGACCTCTGTCATCACAATAATCCATAAATATTTCCAGCCCAATGCTCCATGATATTCTCATCACAATGCTCCATGACAAATATCATCAAAATGCTCCATGACCACGGTCATCACAACACTCCATGACACCTGACAACACAATGATCCGGGACTCTTGTCATCACAATGCTCCATTCTCTACTCATCACAATGCTCCATGACCCTTGTCATCACAATGATCCATGCCCTTGTCATCCCAATGCTCCATGACCAATGTATTCACAATGCTCCGTGACGCTTGTCATCACAGTGCTCCATGACATATGTCATCACAATGCTCCATGCCTTTGTCAGCAAAATGCTACATGACCTTGTCATTAAAATGCTCTATGCGTTTGTCATCACAATACTCCATTACCATTGTCATCACAATCCTCCATGAACATTGGGATCACGATGCTTCATGCCCTTGTCATCACAATGCTCCATGCTCCTTGAAATCAAAATGATCCATGACCACTGTCATCTCAATGCACCAAACCCTTGTGATCACAATGTTCCATAACACTTGTCATCACAACGCTCCATGATGCCTGTCATCACGATACTCCATGCACTTTTCATCACAGTGCTCCATCACATTTGTCATCACAATTCTCAATACACTTGTCATTACAATGCTTCCTGACACTTGAGATCAGAATGCTCCTTGAACCATGTCCCAAAAAGGCTCCATGCCGTTTTCATCACAAGGCCCCATGCCGTTTTCATCACAATGCTGCATGCCATTGTCATCAAAATACTCCACAATCTTGTCATCAGAATGCTCCATGACCCTTGTCATCACAATTCTCCATGCACTTGTCAGCAAAATGCTCCCTGACCCTTGTCATCACAATGCTCCAAGCCATTGTCATCACAATGCTCCATTACCTTTGTCATCAGAATCCTCCATGACACTTGGCATCACAATGCTCCATGCCATTGTCATCACAATGGTCCACTACATATGTCATCACAATGCTCCTTGACACCTCTCTTCACAATACTGCATGACCTGGTCATCACAATGCTCCATGTCCTTGTCATCACAATGCGCCATTCCAACTGTCATCACAATAATCCATGAAACATATTAGACCAATGTTCCATGCCCTTGTCATCACAATGCTCCATGCTCTTGTTATCAGAATTCTCCATGAACCCTGTCATCACAATGCTCCGTGACTCCAGTCATCACAATGCTTCATGACCTTTGTCATCACAATGGTCCATGCCCTCGTCATCAACAGTCTCTGTGACCTATTTAACCACAATGCTCCATGAACTTTTCATCACAATGCTCTTTGACCCTTGTCATCACAATGCTCCTTGCGTTTGTCAGCACAAATATCCATGACCCATGTCATCACAATGCACCATGCACTTGTCATCAGAGTGCTCCTCAATCTTCTCATCACAATGCTCCTTAAAATTTGTCATCACAATGCTCCATGCACTTCTCATCAAAATGCTCTCTCACCACTGATATCACAATGCTACATCACTATTTGTCACCATACTCCCTCACCCCTGTCATCACAATGTTCCATGACTCCTGTCATCACAATGCTACATGCACTTATCATCACAATGTTCGATGACCCCTGACATCACAATGTTCCATAACACCTGTCATCAAAAGGTTCCATGACCCTTTTCATCAAATTGCTGCATGACCCTGTCATCACAATGCTCCAAGAACCCTGTAATCACAATGCTCAATGCCCCTTTTCATCTCAGTGATCCATGAACACTGTCATCACAATGCACCATGCCCATCATCATAATGCTTCATGCTATTGTCATCACAAAGAAATCAAAATGCTCCATGACCTCTGTCATAACAATGCTCCAAACCCTTGTGATCACAATATTCCATAACACTTGTCATCACAATGCACCATGAATCTCATCATCACAATTATCAATGATCTTCTCATCACAATGCTCCATGACCTTTGTCATCACAATGCTCAATACACTTGTCATCAAAATGCTCCCTGACACTTGTTGTCTGTATGCTCCTTGAACCCTGTCATGACAAGGCTCCATGCCTTTTTCATCACAATGATCCATGGTCTTTTCATTACAATGTTCCAAGACCCATGTAATCACAATGCTCCCTGCGCTTGTCATCACAAAACTCAAGGACGAATGCCATCAGAATGCTCCTTGGATTTCTCCTTACAATGCTCCATGCCCTTGTCATCACAATGTTGCAAGACCCCTGTAATCACAATGCTCCATGCCCCTTTTCATCAGTATGCTCCATGAGACTTGTCATCACAAGGCTCCATGGTTTTGTCATCACAATGCTTCAGGACCTTGTCATCACAATGTTTCTCGACATTGTCTTAAAAATTTTCAATGGCCCTTGTCATCATAATGCTCCAAGCCCTAATCATCACAAAGCTCCATTATATTTGTCATCACAATTCTCCATTACATTTGGCATCACAATGCTCCATGCCATTGTAATCGCAATGGACCATGACATATGTCATCACAATGCTCCCTGACACCTGTCTTCACCATACTCCATGACCTTCTCATCACAATGCTCCATGCCCTTGTCATCACAATGCACCATGCCCACTGTCATCACAATAATCCATGAAAATTGTCAGACTAATGCTCCATGCCCCTATCATCACAATGCTCCATGCCCTTGTCATCACAATGCTCCAGGAACCATGTCATCTCAATGCTCCGTGACTCCAGTTATCACAATGTTTCATAAAATTTGTCATCACAATGGACCATGCCCTCATCATCAACAGTCTCTGTGACCTTTTTAACCACAATGCTCCATGAACTTTTCATCACAATGCTCTTTGACCCTTGTCATCAATGTGCTCTATGCCTTTCTCAGCACAATGCTCCATAACACTTGTCATCACAATGCTCCATGAGCTTGTCAGCACAATGCTCCATGACACATGTCATCACAATGCGCCATGCACCTGTCATCACAGTGCTCCACAATCTTGTCATCACAATGCTCCATAAAACTTGTCATCACAATGCTCCATGCACTTCTCATCAAAACGCTCTCTCACCACTGATATCACAATGATACATCACTATTCGTCACAATACTACCTCACCCCTGTCATCACAATATTCCATGACTCCTGTCATCACAATGCTACATGCACTTATCATCACAATGTTCGATGACGACTGACATCACAATGTTCCATAAGCCATGTCATCAAAATGCTCCATGACCCTTTTCATCAAAATGCTCCATGACCACTGACATCACAATGTTCCATAACCCCTGTCATCAAAATGCTCCATGGCATTTTTCATCAAAATGCTCCATGACCCCTGCCATCAAGATGTTCCATGCCCTTGTCATCACAAAGCTCCCTGACCCTTCTCATCAAAATGCTCCAAGAACGCTGACATCACAATGTTCCATAACACCTGTCATCAAAATGTTCCATGACACTTTTCATCAAATAGCTCCATGACCCTGTCATCAGAATGCTCCCTGCCCTTCTCATCACAATGCACAATGCCCTTGCCATCAAAATGTTCCATGACCTTTGTCATCACAAAGATCCATGACCCTTGGCATCACAATGCTCCATGTCATTGTCATCACAATGCTCCATGAACGCTCTCATCACATTGCTCCATGCCCTTGTCTTCACAAAGCTCCATGGCCTTCTCATCACAATGCTCCATGCCCTTGCCATAACAATGCTCCATTACACCAGTCATAACAATGCTCCATGAACCCTGCCATCACGATGTTCCATGGCCTTGTCATCACAAAGCTCCATGACCCTTCTCATCACAATGCTCCAAGAACCCTGTAATCACAATGCTCTATGCCCCTTTTCATCTCAATGATCCATGAACCCTGTCATCACAGTGCACCTTGCCCATCATCATAAGGCTTCAGGCTATTGTCATCACAATGAAATCAAAATTATCCATGACCACTGTCATCATAATGCCCCAAACCCTTGTGATCACAATGTTCCATAACACTTGTCATCACAACACCCTGTGATGCTCATCATAACAATTATCCATGGTCTTCTCATCACAATGCTCCATGACCTTTGTCATCACAATTCTCAATACAGTTGTCATCACAATGCTCCCTGACACTTGTCGTCAGTATGCTCCTTGAAACCTGTCATGACAAGGCTCCATGCCTTTTCATCACAATGATCCATGCCCTTTTCATCACAATGCTTCAAGACCCCTGTAATCACAATGCTCCATGCGCTTGTCATCACAAAGCTCCAGGACACATGTCATCAGAATGCTCCATGGCCTTCTCCTCACAATGCTCAATGCCCTTGTCATCACAATGCTCCAAGACCCCTGTAATCACAATGCTCCATGCCCCTTTTCATCAGAATGCTCCATGAGACTTGTCATCACAAGTCTCCATGGTCTTATCATCACAATGCTCCAGGACCTTGTCATCACCATGCTCCATTCCCTTGTCATCACAATGCTCCATGACCCCTGTCATCACAATAATCCATAAATATTTTCAGCCCAATGCTCCATGATATTCTCATCACAATGCTCCATGACAAATATCATCAAAATGCTCCATGACCACGGTCATCACAACACTCCATGACACCTGACAACACAATGATCCGGGACTCTTGTCATCACAATGCTCCATTCTCTACTCATCACAATGCTCCATGACCCTTGTCATCACAATGATCCATGCCCTTGTCATCCCAATGCTCCATGACCCATGTATTCACAACGCTCCGTGACGCTTATCATCACAGTGCTCCATGACATATGTCATCACAATGCTCCATGCCTTTGTCAGCAAAATGCTACATGACCTTGTCATTAAAATGCTCTATGCGTTTGTCATCACAATACTCCATTACCATTGTCATCACAATCCTCCATGAACATTGGGATCACATTGCTTCATGCCCTTGTCATCACAATGCTCCATGCTCCTTGAAATCAAAATGATCCATGACCTCTGTCATCTCAATGCACCAAACCCTTGTGATCACAATGTTCCATAACACTTTTCATCACAACGCTCCATGATGCCTGTCATCACGATACTCCATGCCCTTTTCATCACAATGCTCCATGACATTTGTCATCACAATTCTCAATACACTTGTCATTACAATGCTTCCTGACACTTGTCATCAGAATGCTCCTTGAACCATGTCACAAAAAGGCTCCATGCCTTTTTCATCACAAGGCCCCATGCCGTTTTCATCACAATGCTGCATGCCATTGTCATCAAAATACTCCACAATCTTGTCATCAGAATGCTCCATGACCCTTGTCATCACAATTCTCCATGCACTTGTCAGCAAAATGCTCCCTGACCCTTGTCATCACTATGCTCCAAGCCATTGTCATCACAATGCTCCATTACCTTTGTCATCAGAATCCTCCATGGCACTTGGCATCACAATGCTCCATGCCATTGTCATCACAATGGTCCACTACATATGTCATCACAATGCTCCTTGACACCTCTCTTCACAATACTGCATGACCTGGTCATCACAATGCTCCATGTCCTTGTCATCACAATGCGCCATTCCAACTGTCATCACAATAATCCATGAAACATATTAGACCAATGTTCCATGCCCTTGTCATCACAATGCTCCATGCTCTTGTTATCAGAATTCTCCATGAACCCTGTCATCACAATGCTCCCTGACTCCAGTCATCACAATGCTTCATGACCTTTGTCATCACAATGGTCCATGCCCTCGTCATCAGTAGATTCTGTGACCTATTTAACCACAATGCTCCATGAACTTTTCATCACAATGCTCTTTGACCCTTGTCATCACAATGCTCCTTGCGTTTGTCAGCACAAATATCCATGACCCATGTCATCACAATGCACCATGCGCTTGTCATCACAGTGCTCCTCAATCTTCTCATCACAATGCTCCTTAAAATTTGTCATCACAATGCTCCATGCACTTCTCATCAAAATGCTCTCTCACCACTGATATCACAATGCTACATCACTATTTGTCACAATACTCCCTCACCCCTGTCATAACAATGTTCCATGACTCCTGTCATCACAATGCTACATGCACTTATCATCACAATGTTCGATGACCCCTGACATCACAATGTTCCATAACACCTGTCATCAAAAGGTTCCATGACCCTTTTCATCAAATTGCTCCATGACCCTGTCATCACAATGCTCCAAGAACCCTGTAATCACAATGCTCTATGCCCCTTTTCATCTCAATGATCCATGAACACTGTCATCACAATGCACCATGCCCATCATCATAATGCTTCATGCTATTGTCATCACAATGAAATCAAAATGCTCCATGACCTCTGTCATAACAATGCTCCAAACCCTCGTGATCACAATATTCCATAACACTTGTCATCACAATGCCCCATGAAGCTCGTCATCACAATTATCAATGGTCTTCTCATCACAATGCTCCATGACCTTTGTCATCACAATGCTCAATACACTTGTCATCAAAATGCTCCCTGACACTTGTTGTCTGTATGCTCCTTGAACCCTGTCATGACAAGGCTCCATGCCTTTTTCATCACAATGATCCATGGTCTTTTCACTACAATGGTCCAAGACCCATGTAATCACAATGCTCCATGCGCTTGTCATCACAAAACTCAAGGACGAGTGCCATCAGAATGCTCCTTGGATTTCTCCTTACAATGCTCCATGCCCTTGTCATCACAATGTTCCAAGACCCCTGTAATCACAATGCTCCATGCCCCTTTTCATCAGTATGCTCCATGAGACTTGTCATCACAAGGCTCCATGGTTTTGTCATCACAATGCTTCAGGACATTGTCATCACAATGCTTCTCAACATTGTCTTAAAAATTTTCAATGGCCCTTGTCATCATAATGCTCCAAGACCTAATCATCACAAAGCTCCATTATATTTGTCATCACAATTCTCCATTACATTTGGCATCACAATGCTCCATGCCATTGTAATCGCAATGGAACATGACATATGTCATCGCAATGCTCCCTGACACCTGTCTTCACCATACTCCATGACCTTCTCATCACAATGCTCCATGCCCTTGTCATCACAATGCACCATGCCCACTGTCATCACAATAATCCATGAAAATTGTCAGACTAATGCTCCATGCCCCTATCATCACAATGCTCCATGCCCTTGTCATCACAATGCTCCAGGAACCATGTCATCTCAATGCTCCGTGACTCCAGTTATCACAATGTTTCATAAAGTTTGTCATCACAATGGACCATGCCCTCATCATCAACAGTCTCTGTGACCTTTTTAACCACAATGCTCCATGAACTTTTCATCACAATGCTCTTTGACCCTTGTCATCAATGTGCTCTATGCCTTTCTCAGCACAATGCTCCATAACACTTGTCATCACAATGCTCCATGAGCTTGTCAGCACAATGCTCCATGACACATGTCATCACAATGCGCCATGCACCTGTCATCACAGTGCTCCACAATCTTGTCATCACAATGCTCCATAAAACTTGTCATCACAATGTTCCATGCACTTCTCATCAAAACGCTCTCTCACCACTGATATCACAATGATACATCACTATTCGTCACAATACTACCTCACCCCTGTCATCACAATATTCCATGACTCCTGTCATCACAATGCTACATGCACTTATCATCACAATGTTCAATGACGACTGACATCACAATGTTCCATAAGCCATGTCATGAAAATGCTCCATGACATTTTTCATCAAAATGCTCCATGACCACTGACATCACAATGTTCCATAACCCCTGTCATCAAAATGCTCCATGGCATTTTTCATCAAAATGCTCCATGACCCCTGCCATCAAGATGTTCCATGCCCTTGTCATCACAAAGCTCCCTGACCCTTCTCATCAAAATGCTCCAAGAACGCTGACATCACAATGCTCCATAACACCTGTCATCAAAATGTTCCATGACACTTTTCATCAAATAGCTCCATGACCCTGTCATCAGAATGCTCCCTGCCCTTCTCATCACAATGCACAATGCCCTTGCCATCAAAATGTTCCATGACCTTTGTCATCACAAAGATCCATGACCCTTGGCATCACAATGCTCCATGTCATTGTCATCACAATGCTCCATGAACGCTCTCATCACATTGCTCCATGCCCTTGTCTTCATAAAGCTCCATGACACATGTTATTAGAATGCTCCATGGCCTTCTCATCACAATGCTCCATGCCCTTGCCATAACAATGCTCCATTACACCAGTCATAACAATGCTCCATGAACCCTGCCATCACGATGTTCCATGGCCTTGTCATCACAAAGCTCCATGACCCTTCTCATCACAATGCTCCAAGAACCCTGTAATCACAATGCTCTATGCCCCTTTTCATCTCAATGATCCATGAACCCTGTCATCACAGTGCACCTTGCCCATCATCATAAGGCTTCAGGCTATTGTCATCACAATGAAATCAAAATTATCCATGACCACTGTCATCATAATGCCCCAAACCCTTGTGATCACAATGTTCCATAACACTTGTCATCACAACACCCTGTGATGCTCATCATAACAATTATCCATGGTCTTCTCATCACAATGCTCCATGACCTTTGTCATCACAATTCTCAATACAGTTGTCATCACAATGCTCCCTGACACTTGTCGTCAGTATGCTCCTTGAAACCTGTCATGACAAGGCTCCATGCCTTTTCATCACAATGATCCATGCCCTTTTCATCACAATGCTTCAAGACCCCTGTAATCACAATGCTCCATGCGCTTGTCATCACAAAGCTCCAGGACACATGTCATCAGAATGCTCCATGGCCTTCTCCTCACAATGCTCAATGCCCTTGTCATCACAATGCTCCAAGACCCCTGTAATCACAATGCTCCATGCCCCTTTTCATCAGAATGCTCCATGAGACTTGTCATAACAAGTCTCCATGGCCTTCTCATCACAATGCTCCAGGACCTTGTCATCACCATGCTCCATTCCCTTGTCATCACAATGCTCCATGACCTCTGTCATCACAATAATCCATAAATATTTCCAGCCCAATGCTCCATGATATTCTCATCACAATGCTCCATGACAAATATCATCAAAATGCTCCATGACCACGGTCATCACAACACTCCATGACACCTGACAACACAATGATCCGGGACTCTTGTCATCACAATGCTCCATTCTCTACTCATCACAATGCTCCATGACCCTTGTCATCACAATGATCCATGCCCTTGTCATCCCAATGCTCCATGACCAATGTATTCACAATGCTCCGTGACGCTTGTCATCACAGTGCTCCATGACATATGTCATCACAATGCTCCATGCCTTTGTCAGCAAAATGCTACATGACCTTGTCATTAAAATGCTCTATGCGTTTGTCATCACAATACTCCATTACCATTGTCATCACAATCCTCCATGAACATTGGGATCACGATGCTTCATGCCCTTGTCATCACAATGCTCCATGCTCCTTGAAATCAAAATGATCCATGACCACTGTCATCTCAATGCACCAAACCCTTGTGATCACAATGTTCCATAACACTTGTCATCACAACGCTCCATGATTCCTGTCATCACGATACTCCATGCACTTTTCATCACAGTGCTCCATCACATTTGTCATCACAATTCTCAATACACTTGTCATTACAATGCTTCCTGACACTTGAAATCAGAATGCTCCTTGAACCATGTCCCAAAAAGGCTCCATGCCGTTTTCATCACAAGGCCCCATGCCGTTTTCATCACAATGCTGCATGCCATTGTCATCAAAATACTCCACAATCTTGTCATCAGAATGCTCCATGACCCTTGTCATCACAATTCTCCATGCACTTGTCAGCAAAATGCTCCCTGACCCTTGTCATCACAATGCTCCAAGCCATTGTCATCACAATGCTCCATTACCTTTGTCATCAGAATCCTCCATGACACTTGGCATCACAATGCTCCATGCTATTGTCATCACAATGGTCCACTACATATGTCATCACAATGCTCCTTGACACCTCTCTTCACAATACTGCATGACCTGGTCATCACAATGCTCCATGTCCTTGTCATCACAATGCGCCATTCCAACTGTCATCACAATAATCCATGAAACATATTAGACCAATGTTCCATGCCCTTGTCATCACAATGCTCCATGCTCTTGTTATCAGAATTCTCCATGAACCCTGTCATCACAATGCTCCGTGACTCCAGTCATCACAATGCTTCATGACCTTTGTCATCACAATGGTCCATGCCCTCGTCATCAACAGTCTCTGTGACCTATTTAACCACAATGCTCCATGAACTTTTCATCACAATGCTCTTTGACCCTTGTCATCACAATGCTCCTTGCGTTTGTCAGCACAAATATCCATGACCCATGTCATCACATTGCACCATGCGCTTGTCATCAGAGTGCTCCTCAATCTTCTCATCACAATGCTCCTTAAAATTTGTCATCACAATGCTCCATGCACTACTCATCAAAATGCTCTCTCACCACTGATATCACAATGCTACATCACTATTTGTCACAATACTCCCTCACCCCTGTCATCACAATGTTCCATGACTCCTGTCATCACAATGCTACATGCACTTATCATCACAATGTTCGATGACCCCTGACATCACAACGTTCCATAACACCTGTCATCAAAAGGTTCCATGACCCTTTTCATCAAATTGCTCCATGACGCTGTCAGCACAATGCTCCAAGACCCCTGTAATCACAATGCTCCATGCCCCTTTTCATCAGTATGCTCCATGAGACTTGTCATCACAAGGCTCCATGGTTTTGTCATCACAATGCTTCAGGACCTTGTCATCACAATGCTTCTCAACATTGTCTTAAAAATTTTCAATGGCCCTTGTCATCATAATGCTCCAAGCCCTAATCATCACAAAGCTCCGTTATATTTTCAACACAATTCTCCATTACATTTGGCATCACAATGCTCCATGCCATTGTAATCGCAATGGACCATGACATATGTCATCACAATGCTCCCTGACACCTGTCTTCACCATACTCCATGACCTTCTCATCACAATGCTCCATGCCTTGTCATCACAATGCACCATGCCCACTGTCATCACAATAATCCATGAAAATTGTCAGACTAATGCTCCATGCCCCTATCATCACAATGCTCCATGCCCTTGTCATCACAATGCTCCAGGAACCATGTCATCTCAATGCTCCGTGACTCCAGTTATCACAATGTTTCATAAAGTTTGTCATCACAATGGACCATGCCCTCATCATCAACAGTCTCTGTGACCTTTTTAACCACAATGCTCCATGAACTTTTCATCACAATGCTCTTTGACCCTTGTCATCAATGTGCTCTATGCCTTTCTCAGCACAATGCTCCATAACACTTGTCATCACAATGCTCCATGAGCTTGTCAGCACAATGCTCCATGACACATGTCATCACAATGCGCCATGCACCTGTCATCACAGTGCTCCACAATCTTGTCATCACAATGCTCCATAAAACTTGTCATCACAATGTTCCATGCACTTCTCATCAAAACGCTCTCTCACCACTGATATCACAATGATACATCACTATTCGTCACAATACTACCTCACCCCTGTCATCACAATATTCCATGACTCCTGTCATCACAATGCTACATGCACTTATCATCACAATGTTCAATGACGACTGACATCACAATGTTCCATAAGCCATGTCATGAAAATGCTCCATGACATTTTTCATCAAAATGCTCCATGACCACTGACATCACAATGTTCCATAACCCCTGTCATCAAAATGCTCCATGGCATTTTTCATCAAAATGCTCCATGACCCCTGCCATCAAGATGTTCCATGCCCTTGTCATCACAAAGCTCCCTGACCCTTCTCATCAAAATGCTCCAAGAACGCTGACATCACAATGCTCCATAACACCTGTCATCAAAATGTTCCATGACACTTTTCATCAAATAGCTCCATGACCCTGTCATCAGAATGCTCCCTGCCCTTCTCATCACAATGCACAATGCCCTTGCCATCAAAATGTTCCATGACCTTTGTCATCACAAAGATCCATGACCCTTGGCATCACAATGCTCCATGTCATTGTCATCACAATGCTCCATGAACGCTCTCATCACATTGCTCCATGCCCTTGTCTTCATAAAGCTCCATGACACATGTTATTAGAATGCTCCATGGCCTTCTCATCACAATGCTCCATGCCCTTGCCATAACAATGCTCCATTACACCAGTCATAACAATGCTCCATGAACCCTGCCATCACGATGTTCCATGGCCTTGTCATCACAAAGCTCCATGACCCTTCTCATCACAATGCTCCAAGAACCCTGTAATCACAATGCTCTATGCCCCTTTTCATCTCAATGATCCATGAACCCTGTCATCACAGTGCACCTTGCCCATCATCATAAGGCTTCAGGCTATTGTCATCACAATGAAATCAAAATTATCCATGACCACTGTCATCATAATGCCCCAAACCCTTGTGATCACAATGTTCCATAACACTTGTCATCACAACACCCTGTGATGCTCATCATAACAATTATCCATGGTCTTCTCATCACAATGCTCCATGACCTTTGTCATCACAATTCTCAATACAGTTGTCATCACAATGCTCCCTGACACTTGTCGTCAGTATGCTCCTTGAAACCTGTCATGACAAGGCTCCATGCCTTTTCATCACAATGATCCATGCCCTTTTCATCACAATGCTTCAAGACCCCTGTAATCACAATGCTCCATGCGCTTGTCATCACAAAGCTCCAGGACACATGTCATCAGAATGCTCCATGGCCTTCTCCTCACAATGCTCAATGCCCTTGTCATCACAATGCTCCAAGACCCCTGTAATCACAATGCTCCATGCCCCTTTTCATCAGAATGCTCCATGAGACTTGTCATAACAAGTCTCCATGGCCTTCTCATCACAATGCTCCAGGACCTTGTCATCACCATGCTCCATTCCCTTGTCATCACAATGCTCCATGACCTCTGTCATCACAATAATCCATAAATATTTCCAGCCCAATGCTCCATGATATTCTCATCACAATGCTCCATGACAAATATCATCAAAATGCTCCATGACCACGGTCATCACAACACTCCATGACACCTGACAACACAATGATCCGGGACTCTTGTCATCACAATGCTCCATTCTCTACTCATCACAATGCTCCATGACCCTTGTCATCACAATGATCCATGCCCTTGTCATCCCAATGCTCCATGACCAATGTATTCACAATGCTCCGTGACGCTTGTCATCACAGTGCTCCATGACATATGTCATCACAATGCTCCATGCCTTTGTCAGCAAAATGCTACATGACCTTGTCATTAAAATGCTCTATGCGTTTGTCATCACAATACTCCATTACCATTGTCATCACAATCCTCCATGAACATTGGGATCACGATGCTTCATGCCCTTGTCATCACAATGCTCCATGCTCCTTGAAATCAAAATGATCCATGACCACTGTCATCTCAATGCACCAAACCCTTGTGATCACAATGTTCCATAACACTTGTCATCACAACGCTCCATGATTCCTGTCATCACGATACTCCATGCACTTTTCATCACAGTGCTCCATCACATTTGTCATCACAATTCTCAATACACTTGTCATTACAATGCTTCCTGACACTTGAAATCAGAATGCTCCTTGAACCATGTCCCAAAAAGGCTCCATGCCGTTTTCATCACAAGGCCCCATGCCGTTTTCATCACAATGCTGCATGCCATTGTCATCAAAATACTCCACAATCTTGTCATCAGAATGCTCCATGACCCTTGTCATCACAATTCTCCATGCACTTGTCAGCAAAATGCTCCCTGACCCTTGTCATCACAATGCTCCAAGCCATTGTCATCACAATGCTCCATTACCTTTGTCATCAGAATCCTCCATGACACTTGGCATCACAATGCTCCATGCTATTGTCATCACAATGGTCCACTACATATGTCATCACAATGCTCCTTGACACCTCTCTTCACAATACTGCATGACCTGGTCATCACAATGCTCCATGTCCTTGTCATCACAATGCGCCATTCCAACTGTCATCACAATAATCCATGAAACATATTAGACCAATGTTCCATGCCCTTGTCATCACAATGCTCCATGCTCTTGTTATCAGAATTCTCCATGAACCCTGTCATCACAATGCTCCGTGACTCCAGTCATCACAATGCTTCATGACCTTTGTCATCACAATGGTCCATGCCCTCGTCATCAACAGTCTCTGTGACCTATTTAACCACAATGCTCCATGAACTTTTCATCACAATGCTCTTTGACCCTTGTCATCACAATGCTCCTTGCGTTTGTCAGCACAAATATCCATGACCCATGTCATCACATTGCACCATGCGCTTGTCATCAGAGTGCTCCTCAATCTTCTCATCACAATGCTCCTTAAAATTTGTCATCACAATGCTCCATGCACTACTCATCAAAATGCTCTCTCACCACTGATATCACAATGCTACATCACTATTTGTCACAATACTCCCTCACCCCTGTCATCACAATGTTCCATGACTCCTGTCATCACAATGCTACATGCACTTATCATCACAATGTTCGATGACCCCTGACATCACAACGTTCCATAACACCTGTCATCAAAAGGTTCCATGACCCTTTTCATCAAATTGCTCCATGACGCTGTCAGCACAATGCTCCAAGACCCCTGTAATCACAATGCTCCATGCCCCTTTTCATCAGTATGCTCCATGAGACTTGTCATCACAAGGCTCCATGGTTTTGTCATCACAATGCTTCAGGACCTTGTCATCACAATGCTTCTCAACATTGTCTTAAAAATTTTCAATGGCCCTTGTCATCATAATGCTCCAAGCCCTAATCATCACAAAGCTCCGTTATATTTTCAACACAATTCTCCATTACATTTGGCATCACAATGCTCCATGCCATTGTAATCGCAATGGACCATGACATATGTCATCACAATGCTCCCTGACACCTGTCTTCACCATACTCCATGACCTTCTCATCACAATGCTCCATGCCTTGTCATCACAATGCACCATGCCCACTGTCATCACAATAATCCATGAAAATTGTCAGACTAATGCTCCATGCCCCTATCATCACAATGCTCCATGCCCTTGTCATCACAATGCTCCAGGAACCATGTCATCTCAATGCTCCGTGACTCCAGTTATCACAATGTTTCATAAAGTTTGTCATCACAATGGACCATGCCCTCATCATCAACAGTCTCTGTGACCTTTTTAACCACAATGCTCCATGAACTTTTCATCACAATGCTCTTTGACCCTTGTCATCAATGTGCTCTATGCCTTTCTCAGCACAATGCTCCATAACACTTGTCATCACAATGCTCCATGAGCTTGTCAGCACAATGCTCCATGACACATGTCATCACAATGCGCCATGCACCTGTCATCACAGTGCTCCACAATCTTGTCATCACAATGCTCCATAAAACTTGTCATCACAATGTTCCATGCACTTCTCATCAAAACGCTCTCTCACCACTGATATCACAATGATACATCACTATTCGTCACAATACTACCTCACCCCTGTCATCACAATATTCCATGACTCCTGTCATCACAATGCTACATGCACTTATCATCACAATGTTCAATGACGACTGACATCACAATGTTCCATAAGCCATGTCATGAAAATGCTCCATGACATTTTTCATCAAAATGCTCCATGACCACTGACATCACAATGTTCCATAACCCCTGTCATCAAAATGCTCCATGGCATTTTTCATCAAAATGCTCCATGACCCCTGCCATCAAGATGTTCCATGCCCTTGTCATCACAAAGCTCCCTGACCCTTCTCATCAAAATGCTCCAAGAACGCTGACATCACAATGCTCCATAACACCTGTCATCAAAATGTTCCATGACACTTTTCATCAAATAGCTCCATGACCCTGTCATCAGAATGCTCCCTGCCCTTCTCATCACAATGCACAATGCCCTTGCCATCAAAATGTTCCATGACCTTTGTCATCACAAAGATCCATGACCCTTGGCATCACAATGCTCCATGTCATTGTCATCACAATGCTCCATGAACGCTCTCATCACATTGCTCCATGCCCTTGTCTTCATAAAGCTCCATGACACATGTTATTAGAATGCTCCATGGCCTTCTCATCACAATGCTCCATGCCCTTGCCATAACAATGCTCCATTACACCAGTCATAACAATGCTCCATGAACCCTGCCATCACGATGTTCCATGGCCTTGTCATCACAAAGCTCCATGACCCTTCTCATCACAATGCTCCAAGAACCCTGTAATCACAATGCTCTATGCCCCTTTTCATCTCAATGATCCATGAACCCTGTCATCACAGTGCACCTTGCCCATCATCATAAGGCTTCAGGCTATTGTCATCACAATGAAATCAAAATTATCCATGACCACTGTCATCA
Organism: Mesoplodon mirus; assembly: GCF_964341445.2. Taxonomy (NCBI): domain Eukaryota; kingdom Metazoa; phylum Chordata; class Mammalia; order Artiodactyla; family Ziphiidae; genus Mesoplodon; species Mesoplodon mirus. The sequence goes on from NW_028295202.1 coordinate 156,660, forward strand.
TAATGCCCCAAACCCTTGTGATCACAATGTTCCATAACACTTGTCATCACAACACCCTGTGATGCTCATCATAACAATTATCCATGGTCTTCTCATCACAATGCTCCATGACCTTTGTCATCACAATTCTCAATACAGTTGTCATCACAATGCTCCCTGACACTTGTCGTCAGTATGCTCCTTGAAACCTGTCATGACAAGGCTCCATGCCTTTTCATCACAATGATCCATGCCCTTTTCATCACAATGCTTCAAGACCCCTGTAATCACAATGCTCCATGCGCTTGTCATCACAAAGCTCCAGGACACATGTCATCAGAATGCTCCATGGCCTTCTCCTCACAATGCTCAATGCCCTTGTCATCACAATGCTCCAAGACCCCTGTAATCACAATGCTCCATGCCCCTTTTCATCAGAATGCTCCATGAGACTTGTCATAACAAGTCTCCATGGCCTTCTCATCACAATGCTCCAGGACCTTGTCATCACCATGCTCCATTCCCTTGTCATCACAATGCTCCATGACCTCTGTCATCACAATAATCCATAAATATTTCCAGCCCAATGCTCCATGATATTCTCATCACAATGCTCCATGACAAATATCATCAAAATGCTCCATGACCACGGTCATCACAACACTCCATGACACCTGACAACACAATGATCCGGGACTCTTGTCATCACAATGCTCCATTCTCTACTCATCACAATGCTCCATGACCCTTGTCATCACAATGATCCATGCCCTTGTCATCCCAATGCTCCATGACCAATGTATTCACAATGCTCCGTGACGCTTGTCATCACAGTGCTCCATGACATATGTCATCACAATGCTCCATGCCTTTGTCAGCAAAATGCTACATGACCTTGTCATTAAAATGCTCTATGCGTTTGTCATCACAATACTCCATTACCATTGTCATCACAATCCTCCATGAACATTGGGATCACGATGCTTCATGCCCTTGTCATCACAATGCTCCATGCTCCTTGAAATCAAAATGATCCATGACCACTGTCATCTCAATGCACCAAACCCTTGTGATCACAATGTTCCATAACACTTGTCATCACAACGCTCCATGATTCCTGTCATCACGATACTCCATGCACTTTTCATCACAGTGCTCCATCACATTTGTCATCACAATTCTCAATACACTTGTCATTACAATGCTTCCTGACACTTGAAATCAGAATGCTCCTTGAACCATGTCCCAAAAAGGCTCCATGCCGTTTTCATCACAAGGCCCCATGCCGTTTTCATCACAATGCTGCATGCCATTGTCATCAAAATACTCCACAATCTTGTCATCAGAATGCTCCATGACCCTTGTCATCACAATTCTCCATGCACTTGTCAGCAAAATGCTCCCTGACCCTTGTCATCACAATGCTCCAAGCCATTGTCATCACAATGCTCCATTACCTTTGTCATCAGAATCCTCCATGACACTTGGCATCACAATGCTCCATGCTATTGTCATCACAATGGTCCACTACATATGTCATCACAATGCTCCTTGACACCTCTCTTCACAATACTGCATGACCTGGTCATCACAATGCTCCATGTCCTTGTCATCACAATGCGCCATTCCAACTGTCATCACAATAATCCATGAAACATATTAGACCAATGTTCCATGCCCTTGTCATCACAATGCTCCATGCTCTTGTTATCAGAATTCTCCATGAACCCTGTCATCACAATGCTCCGTGACTCCAGTCATCACAATGCTTCATGACCTTTGTCATCACAATGGTCCATGCCCTCGTCATCAACAGTCTCTGTGACCTATTTAACCACAATGCTCCATGAACTTTTCATCACAATGCTCTTTGACCCTTGTCATCACAATGCTCCTTGCGTTTGTCAGCACAAATATCCATGACCCATGTCATCACATTGCACCATGCGCTTGTCATCACAGTGCTCCTCAATCTTCTCATCACAATGCTCCTTAAAATTTGTCATCACAATGCTCCATGCACTACTCATCAAAATGCTCTCTCACCACTGATATCACAATGCTACATCACTATTTGTCACAATACTCCCTCACTCCTGTCATCACAATGTTCCATGACTCCTGTCATCACAATGCTACATGCACTTATCATCACAATGTTCGATGACCCCTGACATCACAACGTTCCATAACACCTGTCATCAAAAGGTTCCATGACCCTTTTCATCAAATTGCTCCATGACGCTGTCAGCACAATGCTCCAAGACCCCTGTAATCACAATGCTCCATGCCCCTTTTCATCAGTATGCTCCATGAGACTTGTCATCACAAGGCTCCATGGTTTTGTCATCACAATGCTTCAGGACCTTGTCATCACAATGCTTCTCAACATTGTCTTAAAAATTTTCAATGGCCCTTGTCATCATAATGCTCCAAGCCCTAATCATCACAAAGCTCCGTTATATTTTCAACACAATTCTCCATTACATTTGGCATCACAATGCTCCATGCCATTATAATCGCAATGGACCATGACATATGTCATCACAATGCTCCCTGACACCTGTCTTCACCATACTCCATGACCTTCTCATCACAATGCTCCATGCCCTTGTCATCACAATGCACCATGCCCACTGTCATCACAATAATCCATGAAAATTGTCAGACTAATGCTCCATGCCCCTATCATCACAATGCTCCATGCCCTTGTCATCACAATGCTCCAGGAACCATGTCATCTCAATGCTCCGTGACTCCAGTTATCACAATGTTTCATAAATTTTGTCATCACAATGGACCATGCCCTCATCATCAACAGTCTCTGTGACCTTTTTAACCACAATGCTCCATGAACTTTTCATCACAATGCTCTTTGACCCTTGTCATCAATGTGCTCTATGCCTTTCTCAGCACAATGCTCCATAACAATTGTCAACACAATGCTCCATGAGCTTGTCAGCACAATGCTCCATGACACATGTCATCACAATGCGCCATGCACCTGTCATCACAATGATACATGCACTTATCATCACAATGTTCGATGACCCCTGACATCACAATGTTCCATAACACCTGTCATCAAAGTTTCCATGACCCTTTTCATCAAATTGCTCCATGACCCTATCATCACAATGCTCCAAGAACCCTGTAATCACAATGCTCTATGCCCCTTTTCATCTCAATGATCCATGAACACTGTCATCACAATGCACCATGCCCATCATCATAATGCTTCATGCTATTGTCATCACAATGAAATCAAAATGCTCCATGACCTCTGTCATAACAATGCTCCAAACCCTTGTGATCACAATATTCCATAACACTTGTCATCACAATGCCCCATGAAGCTCGTCATCACAATTATCAATGGTCTTCTCATCACAATGCTCCATGACCTTTGTCATCACAATGCTCAATACACTTGTCATCAAAATGCTCCCTGACACTTGTTGTCTGTATGCTCCTTGAACCCTGTCATGACAAGGCTCCATGCCTTTTTCATCACAATGATCCATGGTCTTTTCACTACAATGGTCCAAGACCCATGTAATCACAATGCTCCATGCGCTTGTCATCACAAAACTCAAGGACGAATGCCATCAGAATGCTCCTTGGATTTCTCCTTACAATGCTCCATGCCCTTGTCATCACAATGTTCCAAGACCCCTGTAATCACAATGCTCCATGCCCCTTTTCATCAGTATGCTCCATGAGACTTGTCATCACAAGGCTCCATGGTTTTGTCATCACAATGCTTCAGGACCTTGTCATCACAATGCTTCTCAACATTGTCTTAAAAATTTTCAATGGCCCTTGTCATCATAATGCTCCAAGCCCTAATCATCACAAAGCTCCGTTATATTTGTCATCACAATTCTCCATTACATTTTGCATCACAATGCTCCATGCCATTGTAATCGCAATGGACCATGACATATGTCATCACAATGCTCCCTGACACCTGTCTTCACCATACTCCATGACCTTCTCATCACAATGCTCCATGCCTTGTCATCACAATGCACCATGCCCACTGTCATCACAATAATCCATGAAAATTGTCAGACTAATGCTCCATGCCCCTATCATCACAATGCTCCATGCCCTTGTCATCACAATGATCCAGGAACCATGTCATCTCAATGCTCCGTGACTCCAGTTATCACAATGTTTCATAAAATTTGTCATTACAATGGACCATGCCCTCATCATCAACAGTCTCTGTGACCTTTTTAACCACAGTGCTCCATGAACTTTTCATCACAATGCTCTTTGACCCTTGTCATCAATGTGCTCTATGCCTTTCTCAGCACAATGCTCCATAACACTTGTCATCACAATGTTCCATGAGCTTGTCAGCACAATGCTCCATGACACATGTCATCACAATGCGCCATGCACCTGTCATCACAGTGCTCCACAATCTTGTCATCACAATGCTCCATAAAACTTGTCATCACAATGCTCCATGCACTTCTCATCAAAATGCTCTCTCACCACTGATATCACAATGATACATCACTATTCGTCACAATACTACCTCACCCCTGTCATCACAATATTCCATGACTCCTGTCATCACAATGCTACATGCACTTATCATCACAATGTTCGATGACGACTGACATCACAATGTTCCATAAGCCATGTCATCAAAATGCTCCATGACCCTTTTCATCAAAATGCTCCATGACCACTGACATCACAATGTTCCATAACCCCTGTCATCAAAATGCTCCATGGCATTTTTCATCAAAATGCTCCATGACCCCTGCCATCAAGATGTTCCATGCCCTTGTCATCACAAAGCTCCCGACCCTTCTCATCAAAATGCTCCAAGAACGCTAACATCACAATGTTCCATAACACCTGTCATCAAAATGTTCCATGACACTTTTCATCAAATAGCTCCATGACCCTGTCATCAGAATGCTCCCTGCCCTTCTCATCACAATGCACAATGCCCTTGCCATCAAAATGTTCCATGACTTTGTTATCACAAAGATCCATGACCCTTGGCATCACAATGCTCCATGTCATTGTCATCACAATGCTCCATGAATGCTCTCATCACATTGCTCCATGCCCTTGTCTTCACAAAGGTCCATGACACATGTCATTAGAATGCTCCATGGCCTTCTCATCACAATGCTCCATGCCCTTGCAATAACAATGCTCCATTACACCAGTCATAAAAATGCTCCCTGAACCCTGCCATCACGATGTGCCTTGGCCTTGTCATCACAAAGCTCCATGACCCTTGTCATCACAATGCTCCAAGAACCCTGTAATCACAATGCTCTATGCCCCTTTTCATCTCAATGATCCATGAACCCTGTCATCACAGTGCACCTTGCCCATCATCATAAGGCTTCAGGCTATTGTCATCACAATGAAATCAAAATTATCCATGACCACTGTCATCATAATGCCCCAAACCCTTGTGATCACAATGTTCCATAACACTTGTCATCACAACACCCTGTGATGCTCATCATAACAATTATCCATGGTCTTCTCATCACAATGCTCCATGACCTTTGTCATCACAATTCTCAATACAGTTGTCATCACAATGCTCCCTGACACTTGTCGTCAGTATGCTCCTTGAAACCTGTCATGACAAGGCTCCATGCCTTTTCATCACAATGCTTCAAGACCCCTGTAATCACAATGCTCCATGCGCTTGTCTTCACAAAGCTCCATGACACATGTCATCAGAATGCTCCATGGCCTTCTCCTCACAATGCTCAATGCCCTTGTCATCACAATGCTCCAAGACCCCTGTAATCACAATGCTCCATGCCCCTTTTCATCAGAATGCTCCATGAGACTTGTCATCACAAGTCTCCATGGTCTTATCATCACAATGCTCCAGGACCCTGTCATCAGCATGCTCCATTCCCTTGTCATCACAATGCTCCATGACCCCTGTCATCACAATAATCCATAAATATTTTCAGCCCAATGCTCCATGATATTCTCATCACAATGCTCCATGACAAATATCATCAAAATGCTCCATGACCACGGTCATCACAACACTCCATGACACCTGACAACACAATGATCCGGGACTCTTGTCATCACAATGCTCCATTCTCTACTCATCACAATGCTCCATGACCCTTGTCATCACAATGATCCATGCCCTTGTCATCCCAATGCTCCATGACCCATGTATTCACAATGCTCCGTGACGCTTGTCATCACAGTGCTCCATGACATATGTCATCACAATGCTCCATGCCTTTGTCAGCAAAATGCTACATGACCTTGTCATTAAAATGCTCTATGCGTTTGTCATCACAATACTCCATTACCATTGTCATCACAATCCTCCATGAACATTGGGATGACGATGCTTCATGCCCTTGTCATCACAATGCTCCATGCTCCTTGAAATCAAAATGATCCATGACCACTCTCATCTCAATGCACCAAACCCTTGTGATCACAATGTTCCATAACACTTGTCATCACAACGCTCCATGATTCCTGTCATCACGATACTCCATGCACTTTTCATCACAGTGCTCCATCACATTTGTCATCACAATTCTCAATACACTTGTCATTACAATGCTTCCTGACACTTGAGATCAGAATGCTCCTTGAACCATGTCCCAAAAAGGCTCCATGCCGTTTTCATCACAAGGCCCCATGCCGTTTTCATCACAATGCTGCATGCCATTGTCATCAAAATACTCCACAATCTTGTCATCAGAATGCTCCATGACCCTTGTCATCACAATTCTCCATGCACTTGTCAGCAAAATGCTCCCTGACCCTTGTCATCACAATGCTCCAAGCCATTGTCATCACAATGCTCCATTACCTTTGTCATCAGAATCCTCCATGACACTTGGCATCACAATGCTCCATGCTATTGTCATCACAATGGTCCACTACATATGTCATCACAATGCTCCTTGACACCTCTCTTCACAATACTGCATGACCTGGTCATCACAATGCTCCATGTCCTTGTCATCACAATGCGCCATTCCAACTGTCATCACAATAATCCATGAAACATATTAGACCAATGTTCCATGCCCTTGTCATCACAATGCTCCATGCTCTTGTTATCAGAATTCTCCATGAACCCTGTCATCACAATGCTCCGTGACTCCAGTCATCACAATGCTTCATGACCTTTGTCATCACAATGGTCCATGCCCTCGTCATCAACAGTCTCTGTGACCTATTTAACCACAATGCTCCATGAACTTTTCATCACAATGCTCTTTGACCCTTGTCATCACAATGCTCCTTGCGTTTGTCAGCACAAATATCCATGACCCATGTCATCACAATGCACCATGCGCTTGTCATCACAGTGCTCCTCAATCTTCTCATCACAATGCTCCTTAAAATTTGTCATCACAATGCTCCATGCACTTCTCATCAAAATGCTCTCTCACCACTGATATCACAATGCTACATCACTATTTGTCACAATACTCCCTCACTCCTGTCATCACAATGTTCCATGACTCCTGTCATCACAATGCTATATGCACTTATCATCACAATGTTCGATGACCCCTGACATCACAATGTTCCATAACACCTGTCATCAAAAGGTTCCATGACCCTTTTCATCAAATTGCTCCATGACGCTGTCAGCACAATGCTCCAAGACCCCTGTAATCACAATGCTCCATGCCCCTTTTCATCAGTATGCTCCATGAGACTTGTCATCACAAGGCTCCACGGTTTTGTCATCACAATGCTTCAGGACCTTGTCATCACAATGCTTCTCAACATTGTCTTAAAAATTTTCAATGGCCCTTGTCATCATAATGCTCCAAGCCCTAATCATCACAAAGCTCCGTTATATTTGTCAACACAATTCTCCATTACATTTGGCATCACAATGCTCCATGCCATTGTAATCGCAATGGACCATGACATATGTCATCACAATGCTCCCTGACACCTGTCTTCACCATAATCCATGACCTTCTCATCACAATGCTCCATGCCCTTGTCATCACAATGCACCATGCCCACTGTCATCACAATAATCCATGAAAATTGTCAGACTAATGCTCCATGCCCCTATCATCACAATGCTCCATGCCCTTGTCATCACAATGCTCCAGGAACCATGTCATCTCAATGCTCCGTGACTCCAGTTATCACAATGTTTCATAAAGTTTGTCATCACAATGGACCATGCCCTCATCATCAACAGTCTCTGTGACCTTTTTAACCACAATGCTCCATGAACTTTTCATCACAATGCTCTTTGACCCTTGTCATCAATGTGCTCTATGCCTTTCTCAGCACAATGCTCCATAACACTTGTCATCACAATGCTCCATGAGCTTGTCAGCACAATGCTCCATGACACATGTCATCACAATGCGCCATGCACCTGTCATCACAGTGCTCCACAATCTTGTCATCACAATGCTCCATAAAACTTGTCATCACAATGCTCCATGCACTTCTCATCAAAACGCTCTCTCACCACTGATATCACAATGATACATCACTATTCGTCACAATACTACCTCACCCCTGTCATCACAATATTCCATGACTCCTGTCATCACAATGCTACATGCACTTATCATCACAATGTTCGATGACGACTGACATCACAATGTTCCATAAGCCATGTCATCAAAATGCTCCATGACCCTTTTCATCAAAATGCTCCATGACCACTGACATCACAATGTTCCATAACCCCTGTCATCAAAATGCTCCATGGCATTTTTCATCAAAATGCTCCATGACCCCTGCCATCAAGATGTTCCATGCCCTTGTCATCACAAAGCTCCCTGACCCTTCTCATCAAAATGTTCCAAGAACGCTGACATCACAATGTTCCATAACACCTGTCATCAAAATGTTCCATGACACTTTTCATCAAATAGCTCCATGACCCTGTCATCAGAATGCTCCCTGCCCTTCTCATCACAATGCACAATGCCCTTGCCATCAAAATGTTCCATGACCTTTGTCATCACAAAGATCCATGACCCTTGGCATCACAATGCTCCATGTCATTGTCATCACAATGCTCCATGAACGCTCTCATCACATTGCTCCATGCCCTTGTCTTCATAAAGCTCCATGACACATGTCATTAGAATGCTCCATGCCCTTCTCATCACAATGCTCCATGCCCTTGCCATAACAATGCTCCATTACACCAGTCATAACAATGCTCCATGAACCCTGCCATCACGATGTTCCATGGCCTTGTCATCACAAAGCTCCATGACCCTTGTCATCACAATGCTCCAAGAACCCTGTAATCACAATGCTCTATGCCCCTTTTCATCTCAATGATCCATGAACCCTGTCATCACAGTGCACCTTGCCCATCATCATAAGGCTTCAGGCTATTGTCATCACAATGAAATCAAAATTATCCATGACCACTGTCATCATAATGCCCCAAACCCTTGTGATCACAATGTTCCATAACACTTGTCATCACAACACCCTGTGATGCTCATCATCACAATTATCCATGGTCTTCTCATCACAATGCTCCATGACCTTTGTCATCACAATTCTCAATACAGTTGTCATCACAATGCTCCCTGACACTTGTCGTCAGTATGCTCCTTGAAACCTGTTATGACAAGGCTCCATGCCTTTTCATCACAATGATCCATGCCCTTTTCATCACAATGCTTCAAGACCCCTGTAATCACAATGCTCCATGCGCTTGTCATCACAAAGCTCCATGACACATGTCATCAGAATGCTCCATGGCCTTCTCCTCACAATGCTCAATGCCCTTGTCATCACAATGCTCCAAGACCCCTGTGATCACAATGCTCCATGCCCCTTTTCATCAGAATGCTCCATGAGACTTGTCATCACAAGTCTCCATGGTCTTATCATCACAATGCTCCAGGACCTTGTCATCACAATGCTCCATTCCCTTGTCATCACAATGCTCCATGACCCCTGACATCACAATAATCCATAAATATTTTCAGCCCAATGCTCCATGATATTCTCATCACAATGCTCCATGACAAATATCATCAAAATGCTCCATGACCACGGTCATCACAACACTCCATGACACCTGACAACACAATGATCCGGGACTCTTGTCATCACAATGCTCCATTCTCTACTCATCACAATGCTCCATGACCCTTGTCATCACAATGATCCATGCCCTTGTCATCCCAATGCTCCATGACCCATGTATTCACAACGCTCCGTGACGCTTGTCATCACAGTGCTCCATGACATATGTCATCACAATGCTCCATGCCTTTGTCAGCAAAATGCTACATGACCTTGTCATTAAAATGCTCTATGCGTTTGTCATCACAATACTCCATTACCATTGTCATCACAATCCTCCATGAACATTGGGATCACGATGCTTCATGCCCTTGTCATCAAAATGCTCCATGCTCCTTGAAATCAAAATGATCCATGACCACTGTCATCTCAATGCACCAAACCCTTGTGATCACAATGTTCCATAACACTTTTCATCACAACGCTCCATGATTCCTGTCATCACGATACTCCATGCCCTTTTCATCACAGTGCTCCATGACATTTGTCATCACAATTCTCAATACACTTGTCATTACAATGCTTCCTGACACTTGTCATCAGAATGCTCCTTGAACCATGTCCCAAAAAGGCTCCATGCCGTTTTCACCACAAGGCCCCATGCCGTTTTCATCACAATGCTGCATGCCATTGTCATCAAAATACTCCACAATCTTGTCATCAGAATGCTCCATGACCCTTGTCATCACAATTCTCCATGCACTTGTCAGCAAAATGCTCCCTGACCCTTGTCATCACAATGCTCCAAGCCATTGTCATCACAATGCTCCATTACCTTTGTCATCAGAATCCTCCATGCCACTTGGCATCACAATGCTCCATGCTATTGTCATCACAATGGTCCACTACATATGTCATCACAATGCTCCTTGACAACTCTCTTCACAATACTGCATGACCTGGTCATCACAATGCTCCATGTCCTTGTCATCACAATGCGCCATTCCAACTGTCATCACAATAATCCATGAAACATATTAGACCAATGTTCCATGCCCTTGTCATCACAATGCTCCATGCTCTTGTTATCAGAATTCTCCATGAACCCTGTCATCACAATGCTCCGTGACTCCAGTCATCACAATGCTTCATGACCTTTGTCATCACAATGGTCCATGCCATCGTCATCAGTAGTTTCTGTGACCTTTTTAACCACAATGCTCCATGAACTTCTTATCACAATGCTCTTTGACCCTTGTCATCACAATGCTCCTTGCGTTTGTCAGCACAAATATCCATGACCCATGTCATCACAATGCACCATGCGCTTGTCATCAGAGTGCTCCTCAATCTTCTCATCACAATGCTCCTTAAAATTTGTCATCACAATGCTCCATGCACTTCTCATCAAAATGCTCTCTCACCACTGATATCACAATGCTACATCACTATTTGTCTCAATACTCCCTCACCCCTGTCATCACAATGTTCCATGACTCCTGTCATCACAATGCTACATGCACTTATCATCACAATGTTCGATGACCCCTGACATCACAACGTTCCATAACACCTGTCATCAAAAGGTTCCATGACCCTTTTCATCAAATTGCTCCATGACGCTGTCAGCACAATGCTCCAAGACCCCGGTAATCACAATGCTCCATGCCCCTTTTCATCAGTATGCTCCATGAGACTTGTCATCACAAGGCTCCATGGTTTTGTCATCACAATGCTTCAGGACCTTGTCATCACAATGCTTCTCAACATTGTCTTAAAAATTTTCAATGGCCCTTGTCATCATAATGCTCCAAGCCCTAATCATCACAAAGCTCCGTTATATTTGTCAACACAATTCTCCATTACATTTGGCATCACAATGCTCCATGCCATTGTAATCGCAATGGACCATGACATATGTCATCACAATGCTCCCTGACACCTGTCTTCACCATACTCCATGACCTTCTCATCACAATGCTCCATGCCCTTGTCATCACAATGCACCATGCCCACTGTCATCACAATAATCCATGAAAATTGTCAGACTAATGCTCCATGCCCCTATCATCACAATGCTCCATGCCCTTGTCATCACAATGCTCCAGGAACCATGTCATCTCAATGCTCCGTGACTCCAGTTATCACAATGTTTCATAAAGTTTGTCATCACAATGGACCATGCCCTCATCATCAACAGTGTCTGTGACCTTTTTAACCACAATGCTCCATGAACTTTTCATCACAATGCTCTTTGACCCTTGTCATCAATGTGCTCTATGCCTTTCTCAGCACAATGCTCCATAACAATTGTCATCACAATGCTCCATGAGCTTGTCAGCACAATGCTCCATGACACATGTCATCACAATGCGCCATGCACCTGTCATCACAATGCTACATGCACTTATCATCACAATGTTCGATGACCCCTGACATCACAATGTTCCATAACACCTGTCATCAAAGGTTCCATGACCCTTTTCATCAAATTGCTCCATGACCCTGTCATCACAATGCTCCAAGAACCCTGTAATCACAATGCTCTATGCCCCTTTTCATCTCAATGATCCATGAACACTGTCATCACAATGCACCATGCCCATCATCATAATGCTTCATGCTATTGTCATCACAATGAAATCAAAATGCTCCATGACCTCTGTCATAACAATGCTCCAAACCCTTGTGATCACAATATTCCATAACACTTGTCATCACAATGCCCCATGAAGCTCGTCATCACAATTATCAATGGTCTTCTCATCACAATGCTCCATGACCTTTGTCATCACAATGCTCAATACACTTGTCATCAAAATGCTCCCTGACACTTGTTGTCTGTATGCTCCTTGAACCCTGTCATGACAAGGCTCCATGCCTTTTTCATCACAATGATCCATGGTCTTTTCACTACAATGGTCCAAGACCCATGTAATCACAATGCTCCATGCGCTTGTCATCACAAAACTCAAGGACGAATGCCATCAGAATGCTCCTTGGATTTCTCCTTACAATGCTCCATGCCCTTGTCATCACAATGTTCCAAGACCCCGGTAATCACAATGCTCCATGCCCCTTTTCATCAGTATGCTCCATGAGACTTGTCATCACAAGGCTCCATGGTTTTGTCATCACAATGCTTCAGGACCTTGTCATCACAATGCTTCTCAACATTGTCTTAAAAATTTTCAATGGCCCTTGTCATCATAATGCTCCAAGCCCTAATCATCACAAAGCTCCGTTATATTTGTCAACAAAATTCTCCATTACATTTGGCATCACAATGCTCCATGCCATTGTAATCGCAATGGACCATGACATATGTCATCACAATGCTCCCTGACACCTGTCTTCACCATACTCCATGACCTTCTCATCACAATGCTCCATGCCCTTGTCATCACAATGCACCATGCCCACTGTCATCACAATAATCCATGAAAATTGTCAGACTAATGCTCCATGCCCCTATCATCACAATGCTCCATGCCCTTGTCATCACAATGATCCAGGAACCATGTCATCTCAATGCTCCGTGACTCCAGTTATCACAATGTTTCATAAAATTTGTCATTACAATGGACCATGCCCTCATCATCAACAGTCTCTGTGACCTTTTTAACCACAGTGCTCCATGAACTTTTCATCACAATGCTCTTTGACCCTTGTCATCAATGTGCTCTATGCCTTTCTCAGCACAATGCTCCATAACACTTGTCATCACAATGTTCCATGAGCTTGTCAGCACAATGCTCCATGACACATGTCATCACAATGCGCCATGCACCTGTCATCACAGTGCTCCACAATCTTGTCATCACAATGCTCCATAAAACTTGTCATCACAATGCTCCATGCACTTCTCATCAAAATGCTCTCTCACCACTGATATCACAATGATACATCACTATTCGTCACAATACTACCTCACCCCTGTCATCACAATATTCCATGACTCCTGTCATCACAATGCTACATGCACTTATCATCACAATGTTCGATGACGACTGACATCACAATGTTCCATAAGCCATGTCATCAAAATGCTCCATGACCCTTTTCATCAAAATGCTCCATGACCACTGACATCACAATGTTCCATAACCCCTGTCATCAAAATGCTCCATGGCATTTTTCATCAAAATGCTCCATGACCCCTGCCATCAAGATGTTCCATGCCCTTGTCATCACAAAGCTCCCGACCCTTCTCATCAAAATGCTCCAAGAACGCTAACATCACAATGTTCCATAACACCTGTCATCAAAATGTTCCATGACACTTTTCATCAAATAGCTCCATGACCCTGTCATCAGAATGCTCCCTGCCCTTCTCATCACAATGCACAATGCCCTTGCCATCAAAATGTTCCATGACTTTGTTATCACAAAGATCCATGACCCTTGGCATCACAATGCTCCATGTCATTGTCATCACAATGCTCCATGAATGCTCTCATCACATTGCTCCATGCCCTTGTCTTCACAAAGGTCCATGACACATGTCATTAGAATGCTCCATGGCCTTCTCATCACAATGCTCCATGCCCTTGCAATAACAATGCTCCATTACACCAGTCATAACAATGCTCCATGAACCCTGCCATCACGATGTTCCATGGCCTTGTCATCACAAAGCTCCATGACCCTTGTCATCACAATGCTCCAAGAACCCTGTAATCACAATGCTCTATGCCCCTTTTCATCTCAATGATCCATGAACCCTGTCATCACAGTGCACCTTGCCCATCATCATAAGGCTTCAGGCTATTGTCATCACAATGAAATCAAAATTATCCATGACCACTGTCATCATAATGCCCCAAACCCTTGTGATCACAATGTTCCATAACACTTATCATCACAACACCCTGTGATGCTCATCATAACAATTATCCATGGTCTTCTCATCACAATGCTCCATGACCTTTGTCATCACAATTCTCCATACAGTTGTCATCACAATGCTCCCTGACACTTGTCGTCAGTATGCTCCTTGAAACCTGTCATGACAAGGCTCCATGCCTTTTCATCACAATGCTTCAAGACCCCTGTAATCACAATGCTCCATGCGCTTGTCATCACAAAGCTCCATGACACATGTCATCAGAATGCTCCATGGCCTTCTCCTCACAATGCTCAATGCCCTTGTCATCACAATGCTCCAAGACCCCTGTAATCACAATGCTCCATGCCCCTTTTCATCAGAATGCTCCATGAGACTTGTCATCACAAGTCTCCATGGTCTTATCATCACAATGCTCCAGGACCCTGTCATCAGCATGCTCCATTCCTTTGTCGTCACAATGCTCCATGACCCCTGTCATCACAATAATCCATAAATATTTTCAGCCCAATGCTCCATGATATTCTCATCACAATGCTCCATGACAAATATCATCAAAATGCTCCATGACCACGGTCATCACAACACTCCATGACACCTGACAACACAATGATCCGGGACTCTTGTCATCACAATGCTCCATTCCCTTGTCATCACAATGCGCCATTCCAACTGTCATCACAATAATCCATGAAACATATTAGACCAATGTCTCATGCCCTTGTCATCACAATGCTCCATGCTCTTGTTATCAGATTTCTCCATGAACCCTGTCATCACAATGCTCCGTGACTCCAGTCATCACAATGCTCCATGACCTTTGTCATCACAATGCTCAATACACTTGTCATCAAAATGCTCCCTGACACTTGTTGTCTGTATGCTCCTTGAACCCTGTCATGACAAGGCTCCATGCCTTTTTCATCACAATGATCCATGGTCTTTTCATTACAATGTTCCAAGACCCATGTAATCACAATGCTCCATGCGCTTGTCATCACAAAACTCAAGGATGAATGCCATCAGAATGCTCCTTGGATTTCTCCTTACAATGCTCCATGCCCTTGTCATCACAATGTTCCAAGACCCCTGTAATCACAATGCTCCATGCCCCTTTTCATCAGTATGCTCCATGAGACTTGTCATCACTAGGCTCCATGGTTTTGTCATCACAGTGCTTCAGGACCTTGTCATCACAATGCTTCTCGACATTGTCTTAAAAATTTTCAATGGCCCTTGTCATCATAATGCTCCAAGCCCTAATCATCACAAAGCTCCATTATATTTGTCATCACAATTCTCCATTACATTTGGCATCACAATGCTCCATGCCATTGTAATCGCAATGGACCATGACATATGTCATCACAATGCTCCCTGACACCTGTCTTCACCATACTCCATGACCTTCTCATCACAATGCTCCATGCCCTTGTCATCACAATGCACCATGCCCACTGTCATCACAATAATCCATGAAAATTGTCAGACTAATGCTCCATGCCCCTATCATCACAATGCTCCATGCCCTTGTCATCACAATGCTCCAGGAACCATGTCATCTCAATGCTCCGTGACTCCAGTTATCACAATGTTTCATAAAGTTTGTCATCACCATGGACCATGCCCACGTCATCACAAGGCTCTGTGACATTTGGAACCACAATGCTCCATGAACTTTTCATCACAATTCTCTGTGATCCTTGTCATCACAATGCTCCATGTCTTTGTCAGAACAGTGCTCCATGACCATTTTCATCACAATGTTCCACACGCATTTAATCACAACGTTCCACAACTTTGTCATTGCAATGCTACATAAACTTTGTAATCAAAATGGTTCATGCACTTCTCATCAAAATGCTCTCTCACTAGAGATATCACAATGTTCCATCACTAGTCATCACAATACTCGCACACCCCTGGTATCACAAAGTTCCATGACTCTATCATCACAATGCTATATCACTTTATCATCACAATGTTCCATGACCCCTGACATCATAATGTTCCATTACCCCTGTCATCAAAATGCTCCATGCCCCTTTTCATCCCAAAGCTCCAAGACCCCTGACATCACAATGTTCTATAACCCCTGCCATCAAAATGTTGCATTACACTTTTTATCAAATTGCTGCATGACCCGGTCATAAAACTGCTCCCTGCCTTTCTCATCACAATGCACCATGCCTTTGTCATCAAAATGCTCCATGACTTGTCTTCACAATGCTCCATGACCCATGGCATCACAGTGCTCCATGTCATTGTCATCACAATGCTCCATGAACCCTCTGATCACATTGCTCCATGCCCTTGTCATCACAAAGCTCCATGATACTTGTCATCACAATGCTCGATGCCCTTCTTATCACAATGCTCCATGCCCTTGTCATTACAATCCTGAATGACCCATGTATCACAGTGTTCCGTACCCTTGTCATCACAGTGCTCCATGCCCACTCTCATCACAATAATCCATGAAACATTTCAGACAAATGTTCCATACACTTCTCTTCAAAATGCTTCATAACCCCTGTCATAACAATGAACCATGACCCTTGCCCGAACAATGTTCCACAGCCTAGTCATCACAAGGTTCCATGACACTTGTCATCACAATGCTCAAGACCCCTGAAATCACAATGCTCCATGCACTTGTCGTCACAGAGCTCCATGACGAATGTCATCAGAATGTCCCATGGCCTTCTCATCACAGTGCTCCATGCCCATGTCATCACAATGCTCCAAGACCCTTGTAATCACAATGCTCCATGCCCCTTTTCATCAGAATGCTCCATGAGATTTGTCATCACAAGTCTCCATGGTCATCTCATCACAATGCTCCAGGACCTTGTCATCACAACGCGCCATGCCCATTTTCATCAGAATGCTCCGTGAGAGTTCTCATTACAAGTCTCCATGGTCATCTCATCACAAAGATCCAGGATATTGTCATCACCATTCTCCATTCCCTTGTCATCACAATGCTCCATGACCCCTGTCATCACAATAATCCATTAACATATTCAGCCCAATGCTCCACGACCTACACATCACAATACTCCATGGCCAATATCTTCACAATGCTCCATGACCACTGTCATCACAACACTCCATGACTCCTGACAACACAATGATCCAGGACTCTTGTCATCACAGTGCTCCATTCCCTACTCATCACTATGCTCCATGACCCATGTCATCACAACACTCCATGAACATTTTCAGCCCAGTACTCCATGACACTTGTCATTACAATGATCCATGCCCTTGTTATACCAATGCTCCATGACCCCTGTATTAACAATGGACCATGACGCTTGTCATCACAGTGCTCCATGACACATGTCATCACAATGCTCCATGCCTTTGTCAGCAAAATGCTACATGACCTTGTCATTACAATGCTCTATGCACTTGTCATCACAATACTCCATTTCCATTGTCATCACAATCCTCCATGAACCTTGGGATCACATTGCTTCATGCCCTTGTCATCACAATGCTCCATGCTCCTTTAAATCAATATGATCCATGACCTCTGTCATCACAATGCTCCAAAGCCTTGTGATCACAATCTTCCATAACACTTGTCATCACAACGCTCCATGAGGCCTGTCATCACAATACTCCATGCACTTTTCATCACAATGCTACATAACCTTTGTCATCACAATTCTCAATATACATGTCAACACAATGCTCCCTGACATTGTCATCAGAATGCTCCTTGAAACCTGCCACGAAAAGGCTCCATGCCTTTTTCTTCACAATGCCCCATGCCATTTTCATCCCAATGCTCCATACCATTGTCATCAAAATACTCCACAAGCTTGTCATCAGAATGCTCCATGACCCTTGTCATCACAATTCTCCATGCAATTGTCAGCACAATGCTCCCTGTCCCATGTCATCACAATGCCCCAAGCCATTGTCATCACAATGTTCCATAACCTTTGTCATCAGAATCCTCCATGACACTTGGCATCACAATGTTCCATGCCATTGTCATCACAATGGGCCATTACATATGTCATCACAATGCTCCCTGACACCTCTCTTTACAATACTGCATTACCTGGTCATCACAATTCTCCATGCCATTGTCATCACAATGGGCCATTACGTATGTCATCACAATGCTCCCTGACACCTCTCTTCACAATACTGCATGACCTGGTCATCACAATGCTCCATGCCCTTGCCATCACAATGTGCCATTCGAACTGTCATCGCAACAATCCATGGAACTTATTAGACTAATGTTCCATGCCCTTGTCATCACAGTGCTCCATGCCCTTGTTATCACAATGCTCCCTGACCCCTGTCATCACAATCCTCCTTGACTCCAGTCATCACAATGCTTCATGACCTTTGTCATCACAATGGTCCATGCCCTCGTCATCAACAGTCTCTGTGACCATTTTAACCACAATGCCCCATGAACTTTTCATACAATGCTCTTTGACCCTTGTCATCACAATGCTCTATGCCTTTCTCAGCACAATGCTCCATGACCCTTGTCATCACAATGCTCCTTGCGCTTGTCAGCACAATGCTCCATGACACATGTCATCACAATGCACCATGCGCTTGTCATCACAGTGCTCTACAATCTTGTCATCACAATGCTCCATAAACATTGTCATCATAATCCTCCATGCACTTCTCATCAAAATGCTCTCTCACCACTGATATCACAGTGCTACATCACTATTTGTCACAATACTCCCTCCCACCTGTCATCACAATGTTCCATGACTCCTGTCATCACAATGCTACATGCACTTATCATCAAAATGTTCGATGACCCCTGACATAACAATGTTCCATAACACCTGTCATCAAAATGTTCCATGAAAATTTTCAACAAATTGCTCCATGAACCTGTCATCACAATTCTCCCTGCCCTCCTCATCACAATGCACAATGCCCTTGCCATCAAAATGCTCCATGACCTTTGTCATCTCAAAGAGCCCTGACCCATGGCATCACAATGCTCCATGTCATTGTCATCACAATGCTCGATGACACATGTCATCAGAATGCTACATGGCCTCCTCATCACAATGATCCATGCCCTTGCCATCACAATGCTCCATTACCCCTCTCATAACAATGCTCCATGCCCCTGCCATCACGATATTCCATGGCCTTGTCATCACAAGGCTCCATGACCCTTCTCATCACAACACTCCAAGAACACTGTAATCACAATGCTCCATGCCCTTTTTCATCTCAATGATCCATTAACCCTGTCATCACAATGCACCATGCCTATCATCATAATGCTTCATGCTCTTGTCATCACAATGAAATCAAAATGCACCATGACCTCTGTCATAACAATGCTCCAATCCCTTGTGATCACAATATTCCATAACACTTGTCATCACAATGCCCCTTGATGCTCGTCATCAAAATTATCCTTGGTCTTCTAATCACAATTCTCCATGACCTTTGTCATCACAATGCTCAATACACTTGTCATCAAAATGCTCCCTGACACTTGTTGTCTGTATGCTCCTTGAACTCTGTCATGACAAGGCTCCATGTCTTTTTCATCACAATGATCCATGCCCTTTTCATCACAATGCTCCAAGACCCATGTAATCAAAATGCTCCATTCTCTTGTCATCACAAATCTCAATGACGCATGCCATCAGAATGCTCCTTGGTCTTCTCCTCACAATGCTCCATGCCCTTGTCTTCACAAAGTTCCATGACCCCTGTAATCACAATGCTCCATGCCCCTTTTCATCAGTATGCTCCATGAGACTTGTCATCACAAGGCTCCATAGCTTTATCATCACAATGCTCCAGGATATTTTCATCACAATGCTTCACGACCTTGTCATGAAATTTCTCAATGGCCCTTGTCATCATAATGCTGCAAGCCCTAATCATCATAATGCTCCATTATATTTGTCATCACAATCCTCCATTACAATTGGCATCACAATGCTCCATGCCATTGTCATCGCAATGGACCATGACATATGTCATCACAATGCTCCCTGACATCTCTCTTCACAATTTTCCATGACCTTCTCATCACAATGCCCCATGCCCTTGTCATCACAATGCACCATGCCCATGGTCATCAAAATAATCTATGAAATTTTTCAGACCAATGCTCCATTCCCCTGTCATCACAATGCTCCATGCACTTGTCATCACAATGCTCCATGACCCCTGTCCTCCCAATGCTCTGTGACTCCAGTCATCACAATGCTTCATAACGTTTGTCATCACAATGGTCCATGTCCACGTCATCACAAGGCTCTGTGACATTTGTAACCACAATGCTCCATGAACATTTCCTCACCATTCTCTGGGACCCTTGTCATCACAGTGCTCCATTTCTTTGTCAAAACAATGCTCCATGACCATTGTCATCACAATATGCCACGCACATTTCATCACAACTGTCCACAACCTTATGATTGCAATGCTCCATAAATTTTGTTATCACAATGGTCCATGAACTTCTCATCAAAATGCTCTCTCACCATAGATATCACGATGTTCCATCACTAGTCATCACAATACACCCTCACCCTGGAATCACAATGTTCCATGACCCTGTCATCACCATGCTACATCCCTTTATCATCACAATATTGCATAACCCCTGACATAACAATGTTCCATAACCCCTGTCATCAAAATGCTCCATGACCCTTTTTATCCCAAAGCTCCAAGAACCCTGACATCACAATGTTCTCTAACCCATGCCATCAAAATATTCCATTACACTTTTTATCAAATTGCTGCATGACCCGGTCATCAAAATGCTCCCTGCACTTCTCATCACAATGCACCATTCCCTTGTCATCAAAATGCTCCATGACTTGTCATCACAAAGCTCCATGACACATGGCATCACAATGCTCCATGTAATTGTCATCACAATGCTCCATGAACCCTCTCATCCCATTGCTCCATGCCCTTGTCATCAGAAAGCTCCATGACACTTGTCATCACAATGCTCGATGCATTTCTCATCATAATGCTCCATGCCCTAGTCATTAAAATCCTGCATGACCCATGTATCACAGTGTTCCGTGCCTATGTAATCACAATGCTCCATGCCCTTCTCATCACAATGCTCCATGACCCCTGCCATCACAATGTTCCACGGACTTGTAATCA
This sequence comes from Mesoplodon mirus, assembly GCF_964341445.2. Taxonomy (NCBI): domain Eukaryota; kingdom Metazoa; phylum Chordata; class Mammalia; order Artiodactyla; family Ziphiidae; genus Mesoplodon; species Mesoplodon mirus. The sequence goes on from NW_028295202.1 coordinate 178,663, forward strand.
CAAGGCTCCATGACACTTGTCATCACAATGATCCAAGACCCCGGTAATCACAATGCTCCATGCCCTTGTCATCACAAAGCTCCATGACACATGTCATCAGAATGTTCCATGGATTTCTCATCACAATGCTCCATGCCCTTGTCATCACAATGCTCAAGACCCCTGTAATCACAATGCTCCATTTCCCTTTTCATCTCAATGCTCCATGAACCCTGTCATCACAATGCATCATGCCCATCATCATAATGCTTCCGGCTATTGTCAGCACAATGAAATCAAAATTCTCCATGACCTATGTCATCACAATTCTCCATGTCCCCTGTCATCACAATACTTCATGAATATTTTCAGCCCAATGCTCCATGATACTTGTCATCACAATGATGCAAGCCCTTTTCAGTCCAATGCTCCATGACCCCTGTGTGCACAATCCTCCGTGATGCTTGTCATCACAATGCTCCATGACACCTGTCATCACAATGCTAGATGACTTTGTCAGCAAAAGGCTAAATGACCTTGTAATTACAATGCTCTATGCGCTTGTCATCACAATACTCCATTACCATTGTCATCACAATCCTCCATGAACCTTGGGATTACATTGCTTTATGCCCTTGTCATCACAATGTTCCATGCTCCTTGATATAAAAATGCTCCATGAACCCTGTCATCAAAATGCACGATGACCATCATCATAATGCTTCAGGCTATTGTCATCACAATGAAATCAAAATATTCGATGATCTATCTCATCACAATGCTCCAAATCCTTGTGATCACAATGTTCCATAACACTTATCATCACAACGCCCCATGAAGCTCATCATCACAGTTATCCATGGTCTTCTCATCACAGTGCTCCATGACCTTTGTCATCACAATGCTCTATACACATGTCATCACAATGCTCCCTGACACTTCTCATCAGTATGCTCCTGGAACCCTGTCATGACAAGGCTCCATACCATTTTCATAACGATGATCCATGCCAATTGCATCACAATGCTCCAAGACACCAGTAATCACAATGCTCCATGCCCTTGTCATCACAATGCTCCAATACCCCTGTAATCACAATACTCCATGCCCCTTTTCATCAGAATGCTCCATGAGACTTCTTATTACGAGGCTCCAAGGTCTCCTCATCACAGTGCTCCAGGAAACTTTCATCACAGTGCTCCATTCCCTTGTCATCAAAATGCTCCATGTCCACTCTAATCACAATGCTCCATGCCCCTTTTCATTAGAATGCTCCATGAGACTTGTCATCACAAGTCTCCATGGTCATCTCATAACAATGCTCCAGGACATTGGCATCACCATGCTCTATTCCCTTGTCATCACAATGCTCCATGACCCCTGTCATAACAATACTCAATTAATATTTTCAGCCCAATGAACCATGACCTTCTCATCACAATGCTCCATGACCAATATCATCACAATGCTCCATGACCACTGTCATCACAACCACCCATAACACCTGACAACACAATGATCCGGGACTCTTGTCATCAAAATGCTCCATGCCCTTGTCATCACAATGCACCATGTCCACTGTCATCACAATAATCTATGAAACTTGTCAGACCAATGCTCCATTCCCCTGTCATCACAATGCTCCATGCCCTTGTTATCACAATGCTCCATGAACCCTGTCATCACAATGCTCCGTGACTCCAGTCATCACAATGTTCTATAACCCCTGTCATCAAAATGCTCCATGACCTTTTTCATCCCAAAGCTCCATGATCCCTGGCATCACAATGTTCTATAACCCCTGTCATCAAAATGTTCCATTACACTTTTCATCAAATTGCTGCATGACCCTGTCATCAAAATACTCCCTGCCCTTCTCATCACAATGCACCACACGCTTGTCATCAAAATGCTCCATGACATTTGACATCACAAAGCTCCATGACCCTTGGCATCACAATGCTCCATGTCATTGTCATCACAATGCTCCATGAACCCTCTCATCACATTGCTCCATGCCCTTTTCATCACAAAGCTCCATGACACTTGTCATCACAATGCTCGATGCCCTTCTCATCACAATGCTCCACGCCCTGGTAATTACAATCTTCCATGACCCATGTATCACAGTGTTCCGTGCCCTTGTCATCACAATGCTCCATGCCCACTCTCATCACAATAATCCATGAAACATTTCAGACCAATGCTCAATGCCATTCTGATTACAATGCTCCATTACTTCTGTCATAACTATGCTCCATGACCGCTGCCATCACAATGTTCCACGGCCTTGTCATCAAAAGGCTACATGACCCTTGTCATCACAATGCTCCAAAACCCTGTAATCACAATGCTCCATGCCCTTGTCATCACAAAGCTCCATGACGCATGGCATCAGAATGTTCCATGGCCTTCTCCTCACAATGTTCCATGCCCTTGTCATCACAGTGCTCCAAGACCCCTGTAATCACAAAGCTCCTTGCCCCTTTTCGTCAGAATGCTCCATGAGACTTGTCATCACAAGTCTCCATCGTCATCTCATCACAATGCTCCAGGACCTTGTCATCACCATGCTCCATTCCCTTGTCATCACAATGCTCCTTGACACCTGTCATCACAATACTCTATGAACATTTTCAACCCAATGCTCCATGACGGTCTTATCACAATGCTCCATGAGCAGTATCATCACAATGCTCCATGACCACTGTCATCACAATGCGCCATTCCAACTGTCATCACAATAATGCATGAAACTTATTAGACCAATGCTCCATGCCCTTGTCATCACAGTGCTCCATGCCCTTGCTATCACAATGTTCCAAGACCCCTGTAATCAGAATGCTCCATGCCCCTTTTCATCAGTATGCTCCATGAGACCTGTCATCACAAGGCTCCATGCCTTTTTCATCACAATGCCCCATGCCGTTTTCATCACAATGCTCCATGCCATTGTCATCAAAATACTCCACAAGCTTCTCACCAGAATGCTCCATGACCCTTGTCATCACAATTCTCCATGCACTTGTTAACACAATGCTCCTTGAACCTTGTCATCACAATGCTCCAAGCCATTGTCATCACAATGCTCTATGAACTTTGTCATCAGAATCCTCCATGACACTTGGCATCACAATGCTCCATGCCATCGTCATCACATTGGGCCATTACATATGTCATCACAATGCTCCCTGACACCTGTCTTCACAATACTGCATGACCTGGTCATCACAATGCTCCATGCCCTTGTCATCACAATGCGCCATTCCAACTGTCATCGCAATAATCCATGAAACTTATTAGACCAATGCTCCATGCCCTTGTCATCACAATGCTCCACGACCACGGTAAACACAATGTTCCATGCCCCTTTTCATCTCAATGCTCCATGATCCCTGTCATCACAGTGCACCATGCCCATCATCATAATGCTTCAGGCTATTGTCATCACAATGAAATCAATATTCTCCATGACCTCTGTCATCATAATGCTCCAAACCCTTGTGATCACAATGTTCCATAACACTTATCATCACAACACACCATGACGCTCATCATGACAGTTATCCATGGTCTTCTCATCACAATGCTCCATGACCTTTGTCATCACAATGCTCAATACACTTGTTCTCACAATGCTCCCTGACCCTTGTCTTCAGTATACTCCATTAACCCTGTCATGACAAGTCTCCATGACTTTTTCATCACAATGATCCCTGCCCTTTTCATCACAATGCTCCAAGACACCTGAAATCACAATGCTGCAAGCCCTTGTCATCACAAAGCTCCATGCCCCTTTTCATCAGAATGCTCCATGAGATTTCTTATTACGAGGCTACATGGTCTCCGCATCACAGTGCTCCAGGAACCTTTCATCACAGTGCTCCATTCCCTTGTCATCACAATGCTCCATGACCCCTGTCCTCACAATACTTCCTGAACATTTTCACGCCAATTCTCCAGGAACTTCTCATCACAATGCTTCATGATCCCTATCATCACAATGCTCCATGACCACAGTCATCACAATGCTCCATGACCCCTGACAACACAGTGATCCGGGACTCTAGTCATCACAATGCTCCATTCCCTAGTCATCACAATGTTCCATTAATATTTTCCGCCCAATGCTCCATGACACTTGTCATCACAATGATCCATGACCTTGACTTCCCAATGCTCCATGACCCCTGTAATCACAATGACCCGTGATGCTTCTCATCATAGTGCTCTATGACACTTATCATCACAATGCTCCATGCCTGTGTCAGCAAAATGCTACATGACCTTGCCATCAAAATGCTCCATTTGCTAGTCATCACAATACTCCCTTAGCATTGTCATCACAATCATCCATGAACCTTGGGATCACATTGCTTCATGCCCTTGTCATCACAATGCTCCATGCTCCTTGAAAACAAAATGATCCATGACTTCTATCATCACAATGCTCCAAACCCTTGTGATCACAATGTTCCATAACACTTGTCATCACAACGCTCCATGATGCCTGTCATCACAATACTCCATGCACTTTTCGTCAAAATATTCCATGATCTTTTTCATCACAATTATCAATACACATGTCATCACAGTGTTCCCTGACACTTGTCATCAGAATGCTCCTTGAAACCTGTCATGAAATGGCTTCATGCCTTTTTCATCACAATGCCCCATGCCCTTTTCATCACAATGTTCCAAGCCATTGTCGTCACAATACTCCACAAGCTTGTCATCAGAATGCTCCATGACACTTGTCATCACATTTCTCCATGGCCACTGTCACCACAATGCTCCATACCCCTTGTCATTACTGTGCTCCATGACGCGCATCATCACAATTATCCATGGCCTTCTCATCAAAATGCTCGACGCCATTGTCATCAAAATGCTCCATGACCCATGTAATCACAATGCTCCATGCCCTTGTCATCACAAAGCTCCATTTCTTTGTCAGAACAATGCTCAATGAACATAGTCATCACAATGTGCCACACGCATTTCATCACAACGGTCCACAACTTTGTCATTGCTATGCTTCATAAACCTTGTAATCACAATGGTCCATGCACTTCTCATCAAAATGCTCTCTCACCAGAGATATCACAATGTTCCATCTCTAGTCATCACAAGACTCCCTCATCCCTGTAATCACAATGTTCCAGGACCCTGTCATCACAATGCTACATACCCTTATCTGCAAAATGTTCCATGACCCCTGACATCACAATGTTCCATAACCCCTGTCATCAAAATGCTCCATGACCCTTTTCATCCCAAAGCTCCAAGACACCTGACATCACAATATTCTATAACCCCTGCCATCAAAATGTTCCTTTACAATTTTTATCAAATTGCTGCATGACCTGGTCATCAAAATGCTCCCTGCATTTCTCAGCACAATGCACCATGCCCTTGTCATCAAAGTGCTCCATGACTTGTCATCACAAAGCTCCATGACCTTTGGCATCACAATGCTCCATGTCATTGTCATCACAATGCTCCATGAACCCTCTCATCATATTGCTCCATGCACTTGTCATCACAAAGCTCCATGACACTTGTCATCACAATGCTCGATGCCCTTCTCATCACAATGCTCCATGCCCTTGTCATTACAATCCTGCATGACCCATGTATCACAGTGTTCCGTGCCCTTGTCATCAAAATGCTCAATGCCCACTCTCATCAAAATAATCCATGAAACATTTCAGACCAAAGTTACATGCTCTTCTCATCAAAATGCTCCATTACACCTGTCATAAAAATGCACCATGACCCTTGCCATCAAAATGTTCCACGGCCTAGTCATCACAAGGTTCCATGACATTTGTCATCACAATGCTCCAGACACCTGAAAACACAATGCTCCATGCCCTTGTCATCACAAAGCTCCATGACGCATCTCATCAGAAAGTTCCATGGCCTTCTCATCACAGTGCTCCATGCCATTGTCATCACAATGCTCCAAGACCCTTGTAATCACAATGCTCCATGCCCCTTTTCATCTCAATGCTCCATGAACACTGTCATCACAATGCACCATTCCCATCATCATAATGCTACAGGCTATTGTCATCACAATGAAATCAATATTCTCCATGACATCTGTCATCATAATGTTCCAAACCCTTGTGATCACAAGGTTCCATAACACTTATCATCACAACACCCCATGACGCTCATCATCACAATTATCCATGGTCTTCTCATCACAATGCTCCATGATCTTTGTCATCACAATGCTCAATACACTTGTCATCACAATGCTTCCTGACACTTGTCGTCAGAATGCTCCATGAACCCTGTCATGACAAGGCTCCATGCCTTTTTCATAACAATGATCCATGCACTTTTCATCACAATGCTCCAAGATCCCTGTAATCACAAATGCTCCATGCTCTTGTCATCACAATACTCCATGACGCACGTCATCAGAATGCTCCATGGCCTTCTCATCACAATGCTCCATGCCCTAGTCATCACAGTGCTCCAAGACACCTGTAATCACAATGCTCCATGCTCCTTTTCATCAGAATGCTCCATGAGACTTCTCATCAGAAGTCTCCATGGTCTTCTCATCACAATGGCCCAGGACCTTGTCATCACCATGCTCCATTCCGTTGTCATCAAAATGCTCCATGACACATGTCATCACAATGCTCCATGCCCTTGTCATCAAAAAGCTCCATGACACATGTCATCAGAATGCTTCATGGCCTTCTCATCACAATGCTCCATGCTCTTGTCATCAAAATGCTCCAAGACCCCTGTAATCACAATGCTCTATGCCCCTTTTCATCAGAATGCTCCATGAGACTTATCATCAGAAGTCTCCATGGTCTTCTCATCACAATGCTCTAGGACCTTGTCATCAACATGCTCCATTCCCTTGTCATCACAATGCTCCATGACACCTGTCTTCACAATAATCCATGAACATTTTCAGCCCAATGCTCCACGACCTACTCATCACAATGCTCCATGGCCAATATCATCACAATGCTCCATGACCACAGTCATCACAACACTCCATGACACCTGACAACACAATGATCCGGGACTCTTGTCATCACAATGTTCCATTCCCTAGTCATCAAAATGCTCCATGAACCCTGTCATCACAACACTCCATGAACATTTTCAGCCCAGTGCTCCATGACCCTTATCATCACAATGATCCATGCCCTTGTCTTGCCAATGCTCCATGACCCCTGTATTCACAATGCTCCGTGACGCTTGTCATCACAGTGCTCCATGACACATGTCATCACAATATTCCATGCCTTTGTCAGCAAAATGCTACATGACCTTGTCATCACAATGCTCTATGCGCTTGTCATCACAATACTCCATTTCCATTGTCATCACAATCCTCCATGAAACTCAGGATCACATTGCTTCATGCCCTTGTCATCACAATGCTCCATGCTCCTTGAAATCAAAATGATCCATGACCTCTGTCATCACAATGCTCCAAATCATTGTGATCACAGTGTTCCATAACACTTGTCATCACAACGCTCCATGATGCTTGTCATCACAATACTCCATGCCCTTTTCATCACAATGCTCCATGATCTTTGTCATCACAATTCTCAATACATTGTCATCACAATGCTCCCTGACATTTGTCATCAGAATGCTCATTGAACCCTGTCATGAAAAGTCTCCATGCCTTTTTCATCACAAAGCCCCATGCGGTATTCATCACAATGCTCCATGCCATTGTCATCAAAATACTCCACAAGCTTGTCACCAGAATGCTCCATGACACTTGTCATCACCATTCTCCATGCACTTGTCAGCACAATGCCCCCTGACCCTTGTCATCACAATGCTCAAAGCCATTGTCATCACAATGCTCCATTACCTTTGTCTTCAGAATCATCCATGACACTTGGCATCACAATTTTCCATGCCATTGTCATCACAATGGGCCATTAAATATGTCATCACAATGCTCCCTGACACCTGTCTTCACAATACTGCATGACCTGGTTATCACAATGCTCCATGCCCTTGTCATCACAATGCTCCATGCCCTTGTTATCACAATGCTTAATGACCCCTGTCATCACAATGCTCCGTGACTCCAGTCATCACAATGCTTCATGACCTTTGTCATCACAGTGGTCCATGCTCTCCTCATCAACAGTCTCTGTGACCTTTTTAACCACAATGCTCCATGAACTTTTCTTCACAATGCTCTTAATCCCCTGTCATCACAATGCTCTATGCCTTTCTCAGCACAATGCTGCATGACGTATGTCATTAGAATGCTCCTTGGCTTTCTCCTCACAATGCTCCATGCCCTTGTCATCACAATGCTCCAAGACCCCTGTAATCACAATGCTCCATGCCCCTTTTCCTCAGAATGCTTCATGAGACTTGTCATCACATGTCTCCTTGTTCATCTCATCACAATGCTCGAGGACCTTGTCATCACAATGCTCCATGACACCTGTCATCACAATGCTCTGTGACTCCAGTCATCACAATGCTTCATAATATTTGTCATCACAATGGTCCATGCCCGCGTCATCACAAGGCTCTGTTACCTTTGTATCCACAATGCTCCATGAACATTTCATCACAATGCTCCGTGACCTTTGTCATCAAAATGCTCCATGACTTTGTCAGTAAAATGCTACATGACCATTGTCATCACAATGTGCCACGCGCTTTTCATCCCAACGGTCCAAAAATTAGTCATCACAATGCTCCATAAAAATTGTAATCACAATGCTGCATGTCCTTCTCATCACAATGCTCCATTACCCCTGTCATAACCATGCTCCATGACCCCTGCCATCACAATGTTCCACGGCCTTGTCATCACAAGGCTCCATGACACTTGTCATCACAATGCTCCAAGACCCCTTTAATCACAACGCTCCATGCCGTTGTCATCACCAAGTTCCATGACACATGTCATCAGATTGTTCCTTGGCCTTCTCATCAAAATGCTCCATGCACTTGTCATTACAATGCTCCAAAACCCCTGTAAACACAGTGCTCCATGCCCCTTTTCAACTCAATGCTCCATGAACCCTGTCATCACAATGCATCATGCTGATCATCATAATGATTCAGGCTATTGTCATCACAATGAAATAAAAATTATCCATGACCTCTGTCATCACACTGCTCCATGACCCCTGTCATCACAACACTCCATGAATATTTTCAGCCCAATGCTCCATGACACTTGTCATCAAAATGATCCATGCACTTGTCATCCCAATGCTTCATGACCCCTGTATTCACAATGCTCCGTGACAATTGTCATCACAATTTTCCATGAAACCTGTCATCACAATGCTCCATGCCTTTGTCAGGAAAATTCTACATGACCTTGTCATTACAAAGCACTATGCGCTTGTCATCACAATGCTCCAAGACCCCTGTAATCACAGTGCTCCATGCCCCTTTTCATCTCAATGCCCCATGAACTCTGTCATCAAAATGCACCATGCCCATCATCATAATGCTTCAGGCTATTGTCATCACAATGAAATCAAAATTCTCCATGACCTCTGTCATCATAATCCTCCAAACCTGGTGATCACAATGTTCCATAACACTTATAATCACAACACCCCATGACGATCATCATCACTATTATCCATGGCCTTCTCATCACCATGCTCCATGACCTTTTTCATCACAATTCTCAATACACTTGTCATCACAATGCTCCCTGACACTTGTTGTCAGAATGCTCCTTGAACCCTGCAACGAAAAGGCTACATGCCTTTTTCATCACATTGCCCCATGCCGTTTTCATCACAATGCTCCATGCCTTTGTCATCAAAATACTCCACAAGCTTGTCATCAGAATGCTCCATGACCCTTGTCATCACAATTCTCCATGCACTTGTCAGCACAGTGCTCCCTGACCCTTGTCATCACAATGCTCCAAGCCATTGTCATCACAATGCTCCATTACCTTTGTCATCAGAATCTTCCATGACACTTGGCATCACAATGCTCCATGCCATTTTCATCACAATGGGCCATTACATATGTCATCACAATGCTCCCTGACACTTCTCTTCACAATAATGCATGACCTGGTCATCACAATGCTCCATGCTCTTCTCATCACAATGTGCCATACCAAATGTCATCGCAATAATCCATGAAACATATTAGAAGAATGCTCCATGCCCTTGTCATCACAATGCTCCATTCCCTTGTTATCACAATGCTCCATGACCCCTGTCATCACCATGCACCGTGACTCCACTCATCACAATGATTCATGACCTTTGTCATCACAATGATCCATTCCCTCATCATCAACAGTCTCTGTGACCTTTTTAACCACAATGCTCCATGAAATTTTCATCAAATGCTCTTTGACCCTTGACATCACAGTGATCTACGCCTTTCTCTGCACAATGCTCCATGCCCTTGTCATCACAATGCTCCATGACCCTGTCATCACAATGCTCCTTGACTCCAGTCATCACAATGCTTCGTAACATTTGTCATAACAATGGTCCATTCCCGTGTCATCACAAGGCTTTGTGACCTTTTTAACCACAATGATTCATGAAATTTTCATCACAGTGCTCTTTGACACTTGTCATCACAGTGCTCCATGCCTTTGTAAGAAAAATGCTCCATGACCCTTGTCATCACAATGTGCCACGCGCATTTTATCCCAACGGTCAACAAATTTGTCATCACAATGCTCCATAAAACTTGTAATCACAATGCTCCATGCCCTTCTCATCACAGTGCTCCATTACACCTGTCATAACAATGCTCCTTGACCCCTGCCATCACAATGTTCCACGGCCTTGTCATCACAAGGCTCAATGACACTTGTCATCACAATGCTCCAAGACACCTGTAATCACAATGCTCCATGCCCTTGTCATCACAAAGCTCCATAACACATGTCATCAGAATGTTCCATGGACTTCTCATCACAATGCTCCATGCCCTTGTCATCACAATGCGCCAAGACCCCTGTAATCAAAATGCTCCCTGCCCCTTTTCATCTCAATGCTCCATGAACCCTGCCATCACAATGCATCATGCCCATCATCATAATGCTTCCGGCTATTGTCAGCACAATGAAATCAAAATTCTCCATGATCTCTGTCATCACAATGCTCGATGACCCCTGTCATCAAAATACTCCATGAACACTTTCCGCCCAATGCTCTATGACCCTTGTCATCACAATGATCCATGACCCCTGTATTCACAATGCTCCGTGACACATGTCATCACAGTGCTCCATGACACCTGTCATCACAGTGCTCCATGCATTTGTCTGCAAAATTCTACATGATCTTGTCATTACAATGCTCTATGCGCTTGTCATCACAATGCTACAAGACCCCTGTAATCACAGTGCTCCATGCCCCTTTTCATCTCAATGCTCCATGAACCCTGTCATCACAATGCCCCACGCCCATCATCATAATGCTTCAGGCTATTGTCATTACAATGAAATCAAAAGTCTCCGTGACCTCTGTCATCATAATGCTCCAAACCCTTGTGATCACAATGTTCCATAACATTTATCATCACCACACCCCATGACGATCATCATCACAATTATCCTTGGTCTTCTGATCCCAATGCTCCCTGATCTTTTTCACCACAATGCTCAATACACTTGTCTTCACAATGCTCCCTGACACTTGTCGTCAGTATGCTCCTTGAACACTATCATGACAAGGCTCCATGCCTTTTTCATCACAATGATCCATGCCCTTTTCATCACAATGCTCCAAGACACCTGTAATCACAATGCTCCATGCACTTGTCATCAAAAGCTCCATGACGCATGTCATCAGAATGCTCCATGGCCTTTTCCTCACTATGCTCCATGGCATTGTCATCACAATGCTCCATGTACCCTCTCATCACATTGCTCCATGAACTTGTCATTACAATCCGCCATGACCCATGTATCACAGTGTTCCGTGCCCTTGTCATCACAATGCTCCAGTCCACTCTCATCACAATAAAATATGAAATATTTCAAACCAATGCTCAATGCACTTCTCATCACAATGCTCCATTACCTCTGTCATAACAATGCACCACGACCACTGCCATCACAATGTTCCACGGCCTTGTCATGACAAGGCTCCATGACCCTTGTCATCACAATGCTCCAAGAAACATGTAATCAAAATTCTCCATGCCCTTGTCATAACAAAGCTCCATGACGCATGTCATCAGAAGTTTCCATGGCCTTCTCATCACAATGCTCCATGCCCTTGTCATCACAATGCTCCAAGACCCCTGTAATCACAATGCTCCATGCCCCTTTTCATCTCAATGCTCCAAGAACCCTATCATCACAATGCACCATGCCCATCTTCATAATGCTTCAGGCTATTGTCACTACAATGAAATCAAAATTCTCCATGACTTCTGTCATCATAATGATCCAAACCCTTTTGATCACAATGTTCCATAACACTTATCATCACAACACACCATGACGATCATCATCACAGTTGTCCATGGTGTTCTCATCACAATGCTCCATGATCATTGTCATCACAATGCTCAGTACACTTGTCATTACAATACTCCCTGACACCTGTCGTCAGTATGCCCCTTGAACCCTGTGATGACAAGGCTCCATGCCTTTTACATCACAATGATCCATGCCTTTTCATCACAATGCTCCAAGACCCCTGTTATCACAATGCTCCATGGCCTTGTCAGCACAAAGCTCCATGAAGCATGTCATCAGAATTCTCCATGGCCTTCTCCTCACAATGTTCCCTGCCCTTGTCAAAACAATGCTCCAAGACCCCTGTAATCACAATGCTCCATGCCCTTTTTCATCAGAATGCTCCATGAGACTTGTCATCACAAGTCTGCATGGTCATCTCATCACAATGCTCCAGGACCATGTCATCACCATGCTCTATTCCCTTGTCATCACAATGCTCCATGACCCCTGTCATTACAATAATCCATTAACATTTCCAGCCGAATGCTACATGACACTCTCATCACAATGCTCCATGACCAATATCATCACAATGCTCCATGACCACTGTCATCACAACCATCCATAACACCTGACAACACAATGATCCGGGACACTTGTCATCACAATGCTCCATTCCCTAGTCATCACGATGCTCCATGACCCCTGTCATCACAATAGTCCATGAAATTTGTCATCACAATGATCAATGCCCTTGTCATCCCAATGCTCCATGACCCCTGTATTCACAATGCTCCTTGATGCTTGTCATCACAGTGCTCCATGACACCTGTCATCAAAATGCTCCATGCCTTTGTCAGCAAAATGCTACATGACATTGTCTTTACAATGCTCTATGTGCTTGTCATCACAATACTCCATTATCATTGTCATCACAATCCTCCTTGAACCTTGGGATCACATTGCTTCATGCCCTTGTCATCACAGTGCTCCATGTGCCTTGAAATCAAAATGATCCATGACTTCTCTCATCACAATGCTCCAAACCCTTGTGATCACAATGTTCCATAACATTTGTCATCACAATGCTCCATGATGCCTGTCATCACAATACTCCATGCCCTTTTCATCACAATGCTCCATGACCTTTTTATCACCATGCTCCATGACCCCTGTCATCACAATGCTCCGTGACTCCAGTCATCACTGTGCTTCATTACCTTTGTCATCACAAAGGTCCATGCCCTCGTCGTCAACAGTCTCTGTGACAATTTTAACCACAATGCTCCATGAACTTTTCATCAAAATGCTCTTTGACCCTTGTCATCACAATGCTCTATGCCCTTCTCAGCACAATGCTCCATGACCCTTGTCATCACAATGCTCCTTGCGCTTGTCAGCACAATATTCCATGACACATGTCATCACAATGCACCATGCGCTTATCATCACAGTGCTCCACAATCTTGTCATCACAATGCTCCTTAAAATTTGTCATCACAATGCTCCAAGCAATTCTCATCAAAATGCTCTCTCAACACTGATATCACAATGCTACATCACTATTTGTCACAATACTCCCTCACCCCTGTCATCACAATGTTCCATGACTCCTGTCATCACAATGCTACATGCACTTATCATCAAAATGTTCGATGACCCATGACATCACAATGTTCCATAACACCTGACATCAAAATGTTCCATGACACTTTTCATCAAATTGCTCCATGACCCAGTCATTCACAATGTTCCCTGCCCGCCTCAGCACAATGCACAACTCCCTTGCCATGAAAATGCTCCATGACCATTGTCATCACAAAGATCCATGACCCTTGGCATCACAATGTCCCAAGTCATTGTCATCACAATGCTCCATGAACGCTCTCATCACATTGCTCTATGCCCTTGACTTCACATAGCTCCATGACACATGTCATCAGAATGCTCCATGACCTTCTCATCACAATGCTCCATGCCCTTGCCATCACAATGCTCCATTATCCCTGTCATAACAATGCTCCATGACCCCTGCCATCATGATGTTCCATGGCCTTGTCATCACAAGGCTCCATGACCCTTCTCATCATAATGGTCCAAGAACACTGTAATCACAATGCTCCATGACCCTTCTCATCACAATGCTCCAAGAACACTGTAATCACAATGCTCTATGCCACTTTTCATCTCAAAGATCCATGAAACCTGTCATCACAATGCACCATGCCCATCATCATAATGCTTCATGCTATTGTCATAACAATGAAATCAAAATGCTCCATGACCTCTGTCATAACAATGCTCCTAACCCTTGTGATCACAATATTCCATAACACTTGTCATCACAGTGCCCCATGACGCTCGTCATCACAATTATCCATGGTCTTCTCATCACAATGCTCCATGACCTTCGTCATCACAATGCTCAATACACTTGTCATCAAACTGCTCCCTGACACTTTTTGTCTGTATGCTCCTTTTACCCTGCCATGACAAGGCTCCATGCCTTTTTCATCACAATGATCCATGCCCTTTTCATCACAGTGCTCCAAGACCCATGTAATCACGATGTTCCATGCCCTTGTCATCACAAAGCTCAATGATGCATGCCATCAGAATGCTCCTTGGACTTCTCCTCACAATGCTCCATGCCCTTGTCATCACAAAGTTCCAAGACACCTGTAATCACAATGCTGCATGCCCTTTTTCATCAGTATGCTCCAAGAGACTTGTCATCACATGGCTCCATGGTTTTGTCATCATAATGCTCCAAGACCTAGTCATCACAATGCTCCATTATATTTGTCATCACAGTCCTCCATTGCATTTGCCATCACAATGCTCCCTGCCATTGTCATCTCAATGGACCATGCCATATGTCATCCCAATGCTCCATGACCCCTGTATTCACAATGATCCGTGATGCTTGTCATCACAGTGCTCCATAACACCTGTCATCACAATGATCCATGCCCTTGTCATCCCAATGCTCCATGACCACTGTCATCACAATACTCCATGAACATTTTCAGCCCAATGCTCCATGACCTTCTCATCACAATGCTCCATGACCAATATCATCACAATGCTCCATGACCACAGTCATCACAACACTCCATGACACCTGACAACACAATGATCCGGGACTCTTGTCATCACAATGCTCCTTTCCCTAGTCATCACAATGCACAATGACCCCCGTCATCACAATTCTCCATGAACATTTTCAGCCCAATGCTCCATGACTCTTGTCATCACAATGATCCATGCCCTTGTTATCCCAATGCTCCATGACCCCTGTATTCACAATGCTCCGTGACGCTTGTCATCACACTCCTCCATGACACCTGTCATCAAAATGTTCCATGCCTTTGTCAGCAAAATGCTACATGACCTTGTCATTACAATGCTCTATGCGCTTGTCATCACAATACTCCATTACCATTGTCATCACAATCCTCCATGAATATTTTGGTCACATTGCTTCATGCCCTTGTAATCACAGTGCTCCATGCTCTTTGAAATCGAAATGATGCATGACCTCTGTCATCACAATGCTCCAAACCATTGTGATCACAATGTTCCATAACACTTGTGATCACAACTCTCCATGATGACTGTCATCACAATACTCCATGCCATTTTCATCACAATGCTCCATGACAATTGTCATCACAATTCTCAATACACTTGTCATCACAATGCTCCCTGACCATTTTCATCACAATGCTCCAGGACCTTGTCATCACCATGCTCCATTCCCTTGTCATCACAATGCTCCATAACCCCTGTCATCACAATACTCCATGAATATTTTCAGCCCAATGCTCCATGACCTTCTCATCACAATGCTCCAAGACAAATATCATCACAAATCTCCATGACCACTGTCATCACAACACTCCATGACACCAGACAACACAATGATCCGGGACCCTTGTCATCACAATGCTCCATGCATTTGTCAGAACAATGCTCCATGACCCTTTTCATCACTATGTACCATGCGCTTTTCATCACAATGATCCACAACCTTGTCATCGCTATGCTCCATAAATCTTGTAATCACAATGCTCCATGAACTTCTCATCCAAATGCTCTCTCACATATGATATCACAATGTTCCATCACTAGTCATCACAATCCTCCCTCACCCCTGTTATCACAATGTTCCATGACACCTGTCATCACAATGCTACATCCCCTTATCTGCAAAATGTTCCATGACCACTGACATCACAATGTTCCATAACCCCTGTCATCAAAATGCTCCATGAGCCTTTTTATCCCAAAGATCCATGACCCCTGGCATCACAATGTTCTATAACCCCTGTCATCAAAATGTTCCATTACAATTTTCATCAAATTGCTGCATGACCCTGTCATCAAAATGCTCCCTGCACTTCTCATCACAATGCACCACACCCTCGTCATCAAAATGCTCCATGACCTTTGTCATCACAAAGCTCCATTACCCTTGGCATCACAATGCTCCATGTCATTGTCATCACAATGCTCCATGAACCCTCTCATCACATGGCTCCATGCCATTGTCATCACAAAGAACCATGACACTTGTCATCACAATGCTCGATGCCCTTCTAATCACAATGCTCCTTGCCCTTGTCATTACAATCCTCCATGACCGATGTATCACAGTGTTCCGTGCCCTTGTCATCACAATGCTCCATGCCCACTCTCATCACAACAATCCATGAAATATTTCAGACCAATGCTCAATGCTATTCTCATCACAATGCTCCATTACCTCTGTCATAACAATGCTCCATGACACCTGCCATCACAATGTTCCACGGCCTGGTCATCACAAGGCTCCATGACCCTTGTCATCACAATGCTCCAAGACCCCTGTAATCACAATGCTCCATGCCCTTGTCATCACAATGCTCCATGACGCATGTAATCAGAATGTTCCATGGCTTTCTCCTCACAATGCTCCATGCCCTTGTCATCACAATGTTCCAAGACGCCTGTAATCACAATGCTCCATGCCCCTTTTCATCAGGATGCTCCATGAAACTTGTCATCACAAGTCTCCCTGGTCATCTTATCACAATGCTCCAGGACCTTGTCTTCACCATGCTCCATTCCATTGTCATCACAATCCTCCATGTCCCCCGTCATCACAATACTCCAGGAACATTTTCAGCCCAATTCTCCATGACCCTTGTCATCACAATGATCCATGCCCTTGTCATCCTAATGCTCCATGACCCCTGTATTCACAATGCTCCGTGACGCTTGTCATTACAATGCTCCATGACACATGTCATCACAATGCTCTATGCCATTCTCAGCACAATGCTCCATGCCCTTTTCATCACAATGCTCCATGACCCCTCTCATCACAATGCTCCGTGACTCCAGTCATCACAATTCTTCATAACATTTGTCATCACAATGGTCGATACCCGTGTCATCACAAGGCTCTGTTACCTTTGTAACCACAATGCTCCATGAACTTTTCATCACAATGCTCCGTGACCCTTGTCATCACAATGCTCCATGCATTTGTCAGAAATATGCTCCATGACCTTGTCATCACAATGTGCCACACGCTTTTCATCCCAACGGTCCAGAAATTTGTCATCGCAATGCTCCATAAACCTTGTAATCACAATGCTCCATTCCCTTCTCATCACAATTCTCCATTACCTCTGTCATCACAATGCACCAAGACCCATGTAATCACAAAGCTCCATGCCCTTGTCATCACAAAGCTCCATGACGCATGTCATCAGAATGTTCCATGGCCTTCTCCACACAATGCTCCATGCCCTTGTCATCCCAATGTTCCATGACCCCTGTATTCACAATGCTCTGTGACGCTTGTCATCACAGTGCTCCATGACACCTGTCATCACAATGCTCCATGCGTTTGTCAGCAAAATGCTACATGACCTTGTCATTACAATGCTCTATGTGCTTGTCATCACAATACTGCATTACCATTGTCATCACTATCCTCCATGAACCTTGGGATCACATTGCTTCATGCCCTTGTCATCACAATGCTCCATGCTCCTTGAAATCTAAATGATCCATGACCTCTGTCATCGCAATGCTCCAAACCCTTGTGATCACAATGTTCCATAACACTTTTCATCACAACGCTCCATGATGCCTGTCATCACAATACTCCATGCCCTTTTCATCACAATGCTCCATGACCTTTGTCATCACAATTCTCAATACACTTGTCATCACAATGCTCCCAGACACCTGTCGACAGAATGCTCCTTGAACCCTGTCACGAAAAGGCTCCTTGCTTTTTCATCACAAAGCCCCATGCCATTTTCATCACAATGCTCCATGCCATTGTCATCAAAATACTCCACAAGCTTTTCATCAGAATGCTCCATGACCCTTGTCATCACAATTCTCCATGCACTTGTCAGCACAATGCTCCCTGAACCTTGTCATCACTTTGCTCCAAGCCATAGTCATCACAATGCTCCTTTACCTTTGTCATCAGAATCCTCCATGACACTTGTCATCACAATGCTCCATGCCATTGTCATCACAATGGGCCAATACATATGTCATCACAGTGCTCCGTGACACCTCTTTTCACAATACTGCATGACCTGGTCATCACAATGCTCCATGCCCTTGTCATCACAATGCACCATTCCAACTGTCATCACAATAATCCATGAAACTTATTAGACAAATGCTCCATGCCCTTGTCATCACAATGCTTCATGCCCTTGTTATCACAATGTTCCAAGACCCCTGTAATCAGAATGCTCCATGCCCCTTTTCATCAGTATGCTCCATGAGACTTGTCATCACAAGGCTCCATGGTTTTCTCATCACAGTGCTCCAGGACATTTTCATCACAATGCTTCACGACCTTGTCATGAAAATTCTCATTTGCCCTTGTCATCATAATGCTCCAAGCCATAGTCATCACAATGCTACATTATATTTGTCATTACAATCCTTCATTACATTTGGCATCACAATGCTCCATGCCATTGTCATCGCAATGGACCATGACATATGTCATCACAATGCTCCCTGACACCTGTCTTCACAATACACCATGCCCTTGTCATCACAATGCACCATGTCCACTCTCATCACAATCATCTATGAAACTTGTCAGACCAATGCTCCATGCCCCTGTCATCACAGTGCTCCATGCCCTTGTCATCACAATGCTCCATGACCCCTGTCATCACAATGCCCCGTGACTCCAGTCATCACAATGCTTCATAACGTTTGTCATCACAACGGTCCATGCCTGCGTCATCACAAGGCTCTGTGACCATTTTAACCACAATGCTCCATGAACTTTTCATCACAATGCTCCGTGACCCTTGTCATCACAATGCTCCATGCCTTTGTCAGAACAATGCTCCATGACCTTTGTCATCACAATGTGCCATGCACTTTTCATCTCAATGATCCACCACCTTGTCATCGCTATGCTCCATAAACATTGTAATCACAATGCTCCATGAACTTCTCATCCAAATGCTCTCTCACATGAGATATCACAATGTTCCCCTACTAGCCATCACAATCCTTCCTCACCCCTGTAATCACAATGTTCCATGACCCCTGTCATCACAATGCTACATCCCCCTATCTGCACAATATTCCATGACCCCTGACATCACAATGTTCCATAACCCCTGTCATCAAAATGCTCCATGACCCTTTTCATCCCAAAGATCCATGACCCCTGGCATCATAATGTTCTATAACCCCTGTCATCAAAATGTTCCATTACACATTTCATCAAATTGCTGCATGACCCTGTCATCAAAATGCTCCCTGCCCTTCTCTTCACAATGCACCACACCCTTGTCATCAAAATGCTCCATGACCGTTGTCATCACAAAGATCCATGGCACTTGGCATCACAATGCTCCATGTCATTGTCATCACAATGCTCCATGAACCCTCTCATCACATGGCTCCATGCCCTTGTCATCACAAAGCACCATGACACTTGTCATCACAATGCTCGATGCACTTACCATCACAATGCTCCATGCCTTTGTCATTACAATCCTCCATGACCCATGTATCACAGTGTTCCGGGCCCTTGTCATCACAATGATCCATGCCCACTCTCATCACAATAATCCATGAAACATTTCAGACCAATGCTCAATGCCCTTCTCATCACAATGCTCCATTATATCTGTCATAAAAATGCTTCATGACCCCTGCCATCACAGTGTTCCACGGCCTTGTCATCACAAGGCTCCATGACCCTTGTCATCACAATGCTCCAAAACCCCTGTAATCACAATGCTCCATGCCCTTGTCATCACAAGGCTCCATGATGCATGTCATCAGAATGTTCCATGGCCTTCTCCTCACAATGCTCCATGCCCTTGTCATCACAATGCTCCAAGACCCCTGTAATCACAATGCTCCATGCCCCTTATCATCAGAATGCTCCATGAGACTTGTCATCACAAGTCCCCATGGTCATCTCATCACAATGCTCCAGGAACTTGTCATCACCATGCTCCATTCCGTTGTCATCACAATTCTCCATGACCCCTGTCATCACAATACTCCATGAACATATTCAGCCCACTGATCCATGACCTTCTCATCACAATGCTCCATGAACAATATCATCACAATGCTCCATTACCACTGTCATCACAACACTCCATGACAGCTGACAACCCAGTGATCTGGGACCTCTGTCATCATAATGCTACAAGACCCCTGTAATCACAATGCCCCATGACAGCTGTCATCACAATACTCCAGGAACATTTTCAGCCCAATGCTCCAAGACCCTTGTCATCACAATGATCCATGCCCTTGTCATCCTAATGCTCCATGACCCCTGCATTCTCAATGGTCTGTGACGCTTGTCATCACAGTGCTCCATGACACGTCATCACAATGCTCTATGTCTTTCTCAGCACAGTGTTCCATGCCCTTTTCATCACAATGCTCCATGACCCCTGTCATCACAATGCTCCATGACTCCAGTCATCACAATTCTTCATAACATTTGTCATCACGATGGGCGATACCCACGTCATCACAAGGCTCTGTTACCTTTGTAACCACAATGCTCCATGAACTTTTCATCACAATGCTCCGTGACCCTTGTCATCACAATGCTCCATGCCTTTGTCAAAAAAATGCTCCATGACCCTTGTCATCACCATGTGCCACGTACTTTTCATCCCAACGGTCCACAAATTTGTCATCGCAATGCTCCATGAATCTTGTAATCTCAATGCTCCATGCCCTTCTCATCACAGTGCTGCATTACCCCTGTCATAACAATACTCCATGACCCCTGCGATCACAAATTTCTATGCCCATGTCATCACAAAGCTACATGACACGTCATCAGAATGTTCCATGTACTTCTCATCAAAATGCTCAATGCCCTTGTCATCACAATGCTCCAAGACCCCGGTAATCACAATGCTCCATGCCCCTCTTCATCTCAATGCTCCATGAACCCTGTCATCACAATGCATCATGCCAATCATCATAATGCTTCCGGCTATTGTCAGCACAATGAAATCAAAATTCTACATGACCCCTGCCATCACAGTACTCCATGAATATTTTCAGCCCAATGCTCCATGACCCTTGTCATCACAATGATCCATGCCCTTTTCATCCCAATGCTCCATGACCCCTGTATTCACAATGCTCCGTGACGCTTGTCATCACAGTGCTCCATGAATCTTGTCATCACAATGCTCCATGCATTTGTCAGCAAAATGCTACATGACCTTGTCATTACAATGCTCTTTGCGCTTGTCATCACAATACTTCCTTACCATTGTCATCACAATCCTCCATGAAACTTGGGATCACATTGCTTCATGCCCTTGTCATCACAATGCTCCCTGCTCCTTGAAATCAAAATAATCCATGACCTCTGTCATCACAATGCTCCAAACACTTGTGATCACAATTTTCCATAACAATTGTCATCACAAAGCTCCATGATGCCTGTCATCACAATAATCCATGCCCTTTTCATCACAATGCTCCATGACTTTGTCATCACAATTCTCAATACACTTGTCATCACAATGCTCCCTGACATTGTCGTCAGAGTGCTCCTTGAACCCTGTCACCAAAAGGCTCCATTCCTTTTTCATCACAATGCCCCATGCCATTTTCATCACAATGCTCCATGCAATTGTCATCAAAATACTCCACAAGCTTGTCATCAGAATGCTCCATGTCTCTTGTCATAACAATTCTCCATGCACTTGTCAGCACAATGCTCCCTGACCCTTGTCATCACAATGCTCCAAACTCTTGTCATCACAATGCTCCGTTACCTTTGTCATTAGAATCCTCCATGACACTTGGCATCACAATGCTCCATGCCATTGTCATCACAATGGGCCATTACATATGTCATCACAATGCTCCCTGACACCTCTCTTCACAATACTGCATGCCCTTGTCATCACAATGCTCCATGCCCTTGTATCACAATGTTCCAAGTCCCCTGTAATCAGAATGCTCCAGGCCCCTTTTCATCAGTATGCTCCTTGAGATTTGTCATCACAAGCCTCCATGGTTTTCTCATCACAATGCTCCAGGACATTTTCATCAAATGCTTCACGACATTGTCATGAAAATTCTCAATGGCCCTTGTCAACATAATGCTCCAAGCCCTAATCATCACAATGCTCCATTATATTTGTCATCACATCCTCCATTACATTTGGCAGCACAATGCTCCATGCTATTGTCATTGCAATGGACCATGACATAGGTCATCACAATGTTCCCTGACACCTGTCTTCACAATAATCCATGCCCTTGTCTTCACAATGCTCCATGCCCTAGTCATCACAATGCACCATGTCCACTGTCATCACAATAATCTATGAAACTTGTCAGACCAATGCTCCATGACCCTGTCATCACAGTGCTCCATGCCCTTGTCATCACAATGCTCCATGACCCCCGTCATCACAGTGCTCCGTGACTCCAGTCATCACTATGCTTCATAACGTTTGTCATCACAACGGTCCATGCCCGTGTCATCACAAGGCTCTGTGACCATTTTAACCACAATGCTCCATGAACTTTTCATCACAATGCTCCATGACCCTTGTCATCACAATGCTCCATGCCTTTGTCAGAACAATGCTCCATGACCTTTGTCATCAAATTGTGCCATGCAATTTTCATCACAATGATCCACAACCTTGTCATCGCTATGCTCCATAAACCTTGTAATCACAATGCTCCATGCACTTCTCATCCAAATGCTCTCTCACATGAGATATCACAATGTTCCATCACTAGTCGTCACAATCCTCGCTCAACCCTGTTATCACAATGTTCCATGACCCCTGTCATCACAATGCTACATCCCCTTATCAGCACAATGTTCCTTGACCCCTGACATCACAATGTTCCATAACCCCTGTCATCAAAAAGCTCCATGACCCTTTTCATCCCAAAGCTCCATGATCCCGGGCAACACAATGTTCTATAACCCACGTCATCAAAATGTTCCATTACACTTTTCATCAAATTGCTGCATGACACTGTCATCAAAATGCTCCCTCCCCTTCTCATCACAATGCACAACACACTTGTCATCAAAATGCTCCATGACTTTTGTCATCACAAAGCTCCATGTCATTGTCATCACAATGATCCATGAACCATCTCATCACATTGCTCCATGCCCTTGTCATCAAAAGCTCCATGACACTTGTCATCACAATGCTCGATGCCGTTCTCATCACAATGCTCAATGCACTTGTCATTACAATCCTCCATGACCCATGTATCACAGTGTACCGTGCCCTTGTCATCACAATGCTCCAAGCCATTGTCAGCAAAATGCTCCATTACCTTTGTCATCAGAATCATCCATGACCATTTGTATCACAATGCTCCATGCCATTGTCATCACAATGGGCCAATACATATGTCATCACAATGCTCTGTAATACCACTTTTCACAATACTGCATGACCTGGTCATCAAAATGCTCCATGCCCTTCTCATCACAATGCTCCATTACCTCTGTCATGACAATGCTCCAAGACCCCTGTAATCACAAAGCTCCATGCCCTTGTCATCACAAAGCTCCATGACGCATGTCATCAGAATGTTCCATGGCCTTCTCCACACAATGCTCCATGCCCTTGTCATCACAATGCTCCAAGACCCATGTAATCACAATGCTCCATGCCCCTTTTCATCAGAATGCTCCATGAGACTTGTCATCACAAGTTTCCATGGTCATCTCATCACAGTGCTCCAGGACCTTGTTATCACCATGCTCCATTCCCTAGTGATCACAATGCTCCATGACCCCTGTCATCACAATACTCCATGAACATTTTCAGCCCAATGCCCCAAGACCTTCTCATCACAATGCTCCAAGACCAATATCATCACAATGCTCCATGATCACTGTCATCACAACACTCAATGACACCTGACAACACAATGATCTGGTACTCTTGTCATCACAATGCTCCATTCCCTAGTCATCACAATGCTCCATGACCCCTGTCATCACAATACTCCAGGAACATTTTCAGCCCAATTCTCCATGACCCTTGTCATCACAATGATCCATGCCCTTGTCATCCGAATGCTCCATGACCCCTGTATTCACAATGCTCCATGACGATTGTCATCACACTGCTCCATGACACATGTCATCACAATGCTGTATGCCATTCTCAGCACAATGCTCCATGCCCTTTTCATCACAATGCTCCATGACCCCTGTCATCACAATGCTCCGTGACTCCAGTCATCACAATTCTTCATAACATTTGTCATCACAATGGTCGATACCCATGTCATCACAAGGCTCTGTGACATTTGTAAACACAATGCTCCATGAACTTTTCATCACAATGCTCCGTGACACTTGTCATCACAATGCTCCATGCCTTTGTCAGAAAAATGCTCCATGACCCTTGTCATCACAATGTGCGACACGATTTTCATCCGAACGGTCCACAAATTTGTCATCGCAATGCTCCATAAACCTTGAAATCACAATGCTCCATTCCCTTCTCATCACAATGCTCCATTACCCCAGTCATAACAATGCTCCATTACCACTGCCATCACAATGTTCCACGGCCATGTCTTCACAAAGCTCCATGACACTTGTTATCACAATGCTCCAAGACTCCTGTAAGCACAATGCTCCATGCCCTTGTCATCACAAAGCTCCATGACACATGTCATCAGAATGTTTCATGTCCTTCTCCACACAATGCTCCATGCCCTTGTCATCAAAATGCTCCAAGACCCCTGTAATCACAATGCTCCATGCCCCTTTTCATCTCAATGCTCCATGAACCCTCTCATCACAATGCATCATGCCAATCATCATAATGCTTCCGGCTATTGATAGCATAATGAAATCAAAATTCTCCATGACCTCTGTCATCACAATGCTCCATGACCCCTGTCATCACAATACTCCATGAACATTTTCAGCCCAATGCTCCATGACCATTGTCATCACATTGAACCATGCCCTTGTCATCCCAATGCTCCATGACCACTGTATTCACAATGCTCCGTGACGCTTGTTATCACAGTGCGCCATGACACCTGTCATCACAATGCTCCATGCCTTTGTCAGCAAAATGCTACATGACCTTGTCTTTATAATGCTCTATGTGTTTGTCATCACAATACTCCATTACCGTTGTCATCACAATCCTCCATGAACCTTGGGATCACATTGCTTCATGCCCTTGTCATCACAATGCTCCATGCTCCTTGAAATCAAAATGATCCATGACCTCTGGCATCACAATGCTCCAAACCCTTGTGATCACAATGTTCCATAACACTTGTCATCACAACGCTCCATGATGCCTGTCATCACAATACTCCATGCCCTTTTCATCACAATGCTCCATGACCTTTGTCATCACAATTCTCAATACACTTGTCATCACAATGCTCCCTGACACTTGTCATCAGAATGCTCCTTGAACCCTGTCACAAAAAAGCTCCATGCCTTTTTCATCAGTATGCCCCATGCCGTTTTCATCACAATGCTCCATGCCATTGCCATCAAAATACTCCACAAGCTTGTCATCAGAATGCTCCATGACCCTTGTCATCACAATTCTCCATGCGCTTTTCAGCACAATGCTCCCTGACCCTTGTCATCACAATGCTCCAAGCCATTGTCATCACAATGCTCCATTACCTTTGTCATCAGAATCCTCCATAACACTTGGCATCACAATGCTCCATGCCATTGTCATCACAATGGGCCATTACATATGTCATCACAATGCTCCCTGACACCTGTCTTGGCTATACTGCATGACCTGGTCATCACTATGCTCCATGCCGTTGTCATCACAATGCGCCATTCCAAGTGTCATCACAATAATCCTTGAAACTTATTAGACCAATATTCCATGCCCTTGTCATCACAATACTCCATGCCCTTGTTATCACAATGCTCCATGACCCCTGTCATCACAATGCTCCGTGACTCCAGTTATCACAATTCTTCATGACCTTTGTCATCACAATGGTCCATGACCTCGTCATCAACAGTCTCTGTGACCTTTTTAACCACAATGCTCCATGAACTTTTCATCAGAATGCTCTTTGACCTTTGTCATCACAATGCTCTATGCCTTTCTCAGCACAATGCTCCATGACCCTTGTCATCACAATGCTCCATGCGCTTGTCAGCGCAATGCTCCATGACACATGTCATCCCAATGCACCATGCGCTTGTCATCACAGTGCTCCCCAATCTTGACATCACAATGCTCCATGAACCTTTTCATCACAATGCTCCATGGACTTCTCACCAAAATGCTCTCTCACCACTGATGTCACAATGTTACATCAATATTCGTCACAATATTCCCTCACCCCTGTCATCAAAATTTGCCATGACTCCTGTCATCACAATGCTACATGCACTTATCATCACAATGTTCGATGACCCCTGGCATCACAATGTTCCTTAACCACTGTCATCAAAATGTTCCTTGACACTTTTCATCAAATTGCTCCATGATCCTGTCATCACAATGCTCCCTAAACTTCTCATCACAATGCACAACGCCCTTGTCATCAAAATGCTCCATGACTTTGTCATCACAAAGATCCATAACCCTTGTCATCACATTGCTCCATGTCATTGTCATCACAATGCTCCATTAAAGTTCTCATCACATTGCTTCATGTCCTTGTCATCACAAACCCCCATGACACATATCATCAGAATGCTCCATGGCCTTCTCATCACAATGCTCCTTGCCCTGCCATCACAATGCTCCATTATCCCTGTCATACCCATGATCCATGACCACTGCCATCACGATGTTCCATGGCCTTGTCATCACAAGGCTCCATGACCATTCTCATCACCATGCTCCAAGAACCCTGTAACCACAATGATCCATGCCCATATTCATCTCAATGTTTCATTAACCCTGTCATCACAATGCACCATGACCATCATCATAATGCTTCATGCTATTGTCATCACAATGAAATCAAAATGATCCATGATCTCTGTCATAACAATGCTCCAAACGCTTGTGATCACAATATTCCAAAACACTTGTCATCACAATGCACCATGACGCTCGTCATCACAGTTATCCATGGTCTTCTCATCACAATGCTCCATGACATTTGTCATCACGATGCTCAATACACTTGTCATCAAAATGCTCCCTGACACTTGTTGTCTGTATGCTCCTGGAACCCTGTCACGACAAGGCTCCATGCTTTTTCATCACAATGCTCCAAGACCCATGTAATCACAATGCTCCATGCCCTTGTCATCACAAAGCACCATGACATATGTCATCAGAATATTCCATGACCTTCTCATTAAATGCTCCATGCCCTTGATATCACAGTGCTCCAAGACCCCTGTAATCACAATGCTCCATGCCCCTTTTCATCTCCATGCTCCATGAACCCTGTCATCACAATGCATCATGCCCATCATCATATTGCTTCTGGCTATTGTCAGCACAATGAAATCAAAATTCTCCTTGAATTCTGTCATCACAATGCTCCATGACCCCTGTCATCACAATACTCCATGAACATTTTCAGCCCACTGCTCCATGACACTTGTCATCACAATGATCTATGCCCTTGTCATCCCAATGCTCCATGACCCCTGTATTCACAAAGCTCCTTGACGCTTGTCATCACAGTGCTCCGTGACACCTGTCATCACAATGCTCCATGACTTTGTCAGCAAAATGCTACATGACCTTGTCATTACAATTCTCTATGTGCTTGTCATCAAAATACTCCATTTCCATTGTCATCACAATCCTCCATGAACCTTGGGATCACATTGCTTCATGCCCTTGTCATCACAATGCTCCATGCTCCTTGAAATCAAAATGATCCATGACCTCTGTCATCACTATGCTCCAAGCCCTTGTGATCACAATGCTCCATAACACTTGTCATCACAACGCTCCATGATGCCTGTCATCACAATACTCCATGCCCTTTTCATCACAATGCTCCATGACCTTTGTCATCACAATGCTCAATACACTTGTCATCACAATGCTCCCTGACACTTGTCATCAGAATGCTCCTTGAACCCTGTCACGAAAAGGCTCCATGCCTTTTCATCACAATGCCCCATGCCGTTTACATCACAATGCTCCCTTCCATTGTCATCAGAATACTCCACAAGCTTGTCATCAGAATGTTCCATGACCCTTCTTATCACAATGTGCCATTCGCTTTTCATCACAACGGTCCAGAAACTTGTCGTTGCAATGCTCCATAAACCTTGTAATCACAATGCTCCATACACTTCTCATCAAAATGCTCTCTCACCAGAGATATCACAGTGTTTCATCACTAGTCGTCACAATACTGCCTCACCGCAGTAATCAAAATGTCCCATGACCCCTGTCATCACAATGCTACATCCCCTTATCATCACAATGTTCCATGACCCCTGACATCACAATGTTCTATAACCCCTGTCATCAAAATGTTCCAATACACTTTTCATCTAATTGCTGCATGACACTGGCATCAAAAAAACCTGCCATTCTCATCACAATGCACCATGCACTTGTCATCAAAATGCTCCATGACCTTTGTCATCACAAAGTTCCATGACCCCTGGCATCACAGTGCTCGATGTCATTGTCATCACAATGCTCCATGAACCCTCTCATCACATTTCTCCATGCCCTTGTCATCACAGAGCTCCATGACACTTGTAATCACAATGCTCGATGCCCTTCTCATCACAATGCCCCATGCCCTTGTCATTAGATTCCTCCATGACCCATGTATCACAGTGTTCCATGCCCTTATCATCACAAAGCTCTATGCCCACTCTCATCACAATAATCCATGAAACATTTCAGACCAATGCTCCATGCCCTTCTCATCACAATGCTCCTTTACCTCTGTCATAACTATGCTCCATGACACCTGCCATCACAATGTTCCACGGCCTTGTCATCACAAGGATCCATGACACTTGTCATCGCAAGGCTCCACGACCCATCTAATCAAAATGCTCCATGCCCTTGTCATCAAAAAGCTACATGACGCATGTCATCAGAATGTTCCATGGCCCTATCATCAAAATTCTCCATGCCCTTGTCATCACAATGCTCCAAGACCCTTTTAATCAAAATGATCCATGTGTCTTTTCATCTCAATGCTTCATGAACCCTGTCATCACAATGGACGATGCCCATCATCATAATGCTTCAGGCTATTGTCATCACAATGAAATCAAAATGCTCCATGACCTCTGTCATCACAATGCTCCAAACCCTGGTTATCACAATGTTCCATAACACTTATCATCACAACACCCCCTGACGCTCATCATCACAATTATCCATGGTCTTCTCATCACAATGCTCCATGACCTTTGTCATCACAATGCTTAATACACTTGTTATCACAATGCTCCCTGACACTTGTCATCAGTATGCTCCATTCACCCTGTCATGACACGTCTCCATGCCTTTTTCATCACAATGATCCATGCCATTTTAATCACAATGCTCCAAGACCCCTCTAATCACAATGCTCCATGCCATTGTCATCATAATGCTCAATGATGCATATCATCAGAATGCTCCATGGCCTTCTCATCACAATGCTCCATGCCCTTGTCATCACAATGCTCCAAGACCCCTGTAATCACAATGCTCCATGTCCGTTTTCATCAAAATGCTCCATGAGACTTGTCATCAGAATTCTCCATTGTCTTCTCATCAAAGTGCTCCAGGAACATGTCATCAAAATGCTCCATGATCCCTGTCATCACAATACTCCATGAACATTTTCAGCCCAATGCTCCATGCCCCTTGTCATCAAAAACATCCATGCCCTTGTCATCCCAATGCTCCATGACCCCTGTATTCACAATGCTCCGTGACGCTTGTCATTACAGGGCTCCATGACACCTGTCATCACAATGCTCCCTGCCTTTGTCAGCAAAATACTACCTGACCATGTCATTGCAATGCTCTATGCGCTTGTCATCACAATACTACATTCCCATTGTCATCACAGTCCTCCATGAACCTTGGGATCACATTGCTTCATGCCCTTGTCATCACAATGCTCCATGCACCTTGAAATCTAAATGATCCATGACCTCTGTCATCACAATGCTCCAAACACTTGTGATCACAATGTTCCATAGCACTTGTCATCACAATGCTCTAAGATGCCTGTCATCACATTACTCCATGCCTTTTTCATCACAATGTTCCATGACCTTTGTCATCACAATTCTCAATACACTTGTCATCACAATGCTCCCTGACACTTGTCATCAGAATGCTCCTTGAACCCTTTCACGAAAATGCTCCATGCCTTTTTCATCACAATGCCCATGCCGTTTTCATCACAATGATCCATGCCATTGTCATCAAAATACTCCACAAGCTTGTCATCAGAATGCTCCATGATGCTTGTTATCACAATTCTCCATGCACTTGTCAGCACAATGCTCCCTGACCCTTGTCATCACAATGCTCCAAGCCATTGTCATCACAATGCTCCATTTCCATTGTCATCAGAATCCTCCATGACACTTGGCATCACAATGCTCCATGCCGTTGTCATCACAATGGGCCATTACATATGTCATCACAATGCTCCCTGACACCTGTCTTCACAATACTGCATGCCCTTGTCATCACAATGCGCCTTTCCAACTGTCATCACAATAATCCATGAAACTTATTAGACCAATGTTCCCTGCCCTTGTCATCACAATGCTCCATGCCCTTGTTATCACAATGCTCCATTACCCCTGTCATCACAATGCTCCATGAATCGATTCATCACAATGCTTCATGACCTTTGTCATCACAATGGTCCATGCCCTCGTCATCCACAGTCTCTGTGACATATTTAACCACATTGCTCCATGAAATATTCATCACAATTCTCTTTGACCCTTGTCATCACAATGCTCTATGCCTTCCTCAGCACAATGCTCCATGACCCTTGTCATCACAATGCTCCATGCGCTTGTCAGCACAATGCACCATGACCCATGTCATCACAATGCACCCTGCGCTTGTCATCACAGTGCTCCACAATCTTGTCACCACAATTCTCCATAAAACTTGTCATCACAATTCTCCATGCACTTCTCATCAAAATGCTCTGTCACCACAGATATCACAATGTTACATCACTATTCATCACAGTACTCCCTCAACAATGTCATCACAATATTCCATGACTCCTGTCTTTGCAATGCTACATGCACTTATCATCACAAAGTTCGATGACCCCTGACATCACAATGTTCCATAACCCCTGTCATCAAAATATTCCATGACACTTTTAATCAAATTGCTCTATGACCCTGTCATCACAATGCTCCCTGCCCTTCTCATCACATTGCACCACCACTTGTCATCAAATTGCTCCATGACCTTTGTCATCACAAAGCTCCATGACCCTTGGCATCTCAATGCTCCATGCCATTGTCATCACAATGCTCCATGAACCCTCTAATCACAATGCTCCATGCCCCTTTGCATCACAATGCTCCATGAACCCTGTCATCAAAATGCACCATGCCCATCATCATAATGCTTCAGGCACTTGTCATCACAATGAAATCAAAATATTCGATGATCTGTCTCATCACAATGCTCCAAATCCTTGTGATCACAATGTTCTATAACACTTATCATCACAACGCCCCATGACGCTCATCATCACAATTATCCATGCTCTTCTCATCACAGTGCTCCATGACCTTTGTCATCACAGTGCTCAATACACTTGTCATCACAATGCTCCCTGACACTTGTCGTCAGTATGCTCCTTGAACACTGTCATGACAAGGTTCCATGCCTTTTCCATCACAATGACCCATGCCCTTTTCATCACAATGCTTCAAGACCACTTTAATCACAATGCTCCATGCCCTTGTTATCACAATGTTCCAAGACCCCTGTAATCAGAATGCTCCATGCCCCATTTCATCAGTATGCTCCATGAGACTTGTCTTCACAAGGCTCCATGGTTTTCTCATAACAAACTGCAGGAAATTTTCATCACAATGCTTCTCGACCTTGTCATGCAAATTCTCAATGGCCATTGTCATCATAATGCTGCAAGCCCTAGTCATCACAATGCTCCATTATATTTGCCATCACAATCCTCCATTACATTTGGCATCACACTGCTCCCTGCCATTGTCATCGCAATGGACCATGACATATGTCATCACAATGCTCCCTGACACCTGTCTTCACAGTACTCCATGACGTTCTCATCACAATGCTCCATGCCCTTGTCATCACAATGCACGATGTCCGCTGTCATAACAATAATTTATGAAACTTGTCAGACCAATGCTACATGCCCCTGTCTTCACAATGCTCCATGCCCTTCTTATCACAATGCTCCATGACCCCTTTCCTCACAATGCTCCATGACTCCAGTCATCACAATGCTTCATAACGTTTGTCATCACAGCGGTCCATGCCCGCGTCATCACAAGGCTCTGTGTCCTATGTAACCACAATGCTCCATGAACATTTCATCACAATGCTCCGTGACACTTGTCATCACAGTGCTCCATGTCTTTGTCAGAACAATGCTCCATGACCCTTATCATCACAGTGTGCCACACGCATTTCATCACCATGATCCACAACATTGTCATCGCTGTGCTCCATAAACCTAGTAATCACAATGGTCCATGCACTTCTCATCAAAATGCTCTCTCACCAGAGATATCACAGTGTTCCATCAGTAGTCACCACAATACTCCCTCACCCCTATAATCACAATGTCCCATGACCCTGTCATCACAATGCTACATCCCCTTATCATCACAATGTTCCATGACCCCTGACTTCACAATGTTCCATAACCACTGTCATCAAAATGCCCCATGACCCATTTCATCCCAAAGCTCCATGACCCCTGTTATCACAATGTTTTATAACCCCTGTCATCAAAATGATCCATTACACTTTTCATCAAATTGCTGCATGACCCTGTCATCAAAATGCTCCCTGCCCTTCGCATCACAATGCACCACACCTTTGTCATCAAAATGCTCAATGACCTTTGTCATCACAAATCTCCATGACCCTTGGCATCACAGTGCTCCATGTCATTGTCGTTACCATGCTCAATGAACAATCTCATCACATTGCTCCATGCCCTTGTCATCACAAAGCTCCATGACACTTGTCATCACAATGCTCGATGCCATTCCCATCATAATGCTCCATGTCCTTGTCATTAAAATCCTCCTTGACCCATGTATCACAGTGTTCCTTGCCCTTATCATCTCAATGCTCCATGCCCACTCACATCTCAATAATCCATGAAATATTTCAGACCAATGCTCAATGCCCTTCTCATCAAAATGCTCCATTACTTCTGTCATAACAATGCTCCATGACCACTGCCATTACAATGTTCCACGGCCTTGTTATCACAAGGCTCCATGACACTTGTCATCACAATGTCCCAAGAACCCTGTAACCACAATGCTCCATGCCCTTGTCATCACAATGCTTCAAGATCCCTGTAATCACAATGCTCCATGCACCTTTTCATCTCAATGCTCCATGAACCCTGTCATCACAATGCACCATGACCATCATCATAATGCTTCAGTCTATTGTCATCACAATGAAATCAAAATTCTCCATGACTCTGTCATCATAATGCTCCAAAACCTTGTGATCACAATGTTCCATAACACTTATCATCAAAACACCCCATGACAATCATCATCACAATTATCCATGGCCTTCTCATCACAATGCTCCATGACCTTTGTCATCACAGTGCTCAATACACTTGTCATCACAATGCTCCCTGACACTTGTCGTCAGAATGCTCCTTGAACCCTGTCACAAAAAGGCTCCATGCCATTTTCATCACACTGCCCCATGCCGTTTTCATCACAATGCTCCATACCATTGTCAACAAAATACTCCACAAGCTTGTCATCAGAATGCTCCATGACCCTTGTCATCACAATTCTCCATGCACTTGTCAGCACAATGCTCGCTGACCCTTGTCATCACAATGCTCCAAGCCATTGTCATCACATTGCTCCATTACCTTTGTCATCAGAATCTTCAATGACACTTGGCATCACAATGCTCCATGCAAATGTCATCAAATGGGCCATTACATATGTCATCACAATGCTCCCTGACACCTGTCTTCACAATACTGCATGACCTGGTCATCACAATGCGCCATTCCAACTGTCATCGCAATAATCCATGAAACTTATTAAACCAATGCTCCATGCCCTTGTCATCACAGTGCTCCATGCCCTTGTTATCACAATCCTCCATGACCCCTGTCATCACAATTCTCCGTGACTCCAGTCATCACAATGCTTCATGACCTTTGTCATCACAAAGGTCCATGCCCTCATCATCAACAGTCTCTGTGACCTTTTTAACCACAATGTTCCATGAACTTTTCATCACAATGCTCTTTGTCCCTTGACATCACAATGCTCTACGCCTTTATCAGCACAATATTCCATGCCCTTGTCATCACAATGCTCCATGACCCCTGTCATTCACAATGCTCTGTTACTCCAGTCATCACAATGCTTCATAACATTTGTCATCACAGTGGTCCATGACCGCATCATCACAAGGCTCTGTGACCTATTTAACCACAATGCTCCATGAACTTTTCATCACAGTGCTCTCTGACCCTTGTCATCACAGTGCTCCATGCCTTTGTCAGAAAAATGCTCCATGACCCTTGTCATCACTATGTGCCACGCAATTTTATCCCAACGGTCCACAAATTTGTCGTCACAGTGCTCTATAAACCTTGTAATCAAAATGCTCCATGCCCTTCCCATCACAATGCTCCATTACCCCTGTCATAACAATGCTCCATGACCCGTGCCATCACAATGTTCCACGGCCTTGTCATCACTAGGCTCCATGACACTTCTCATCACAATGCTCCAAGACCCCTGTAATCACAATGCTCCATGCCCCTTTTCATCTCTATGCTCCATGAACCCTGTCATCACAATGCATCATGCCCATCATCATAAGGCTTCCGGCTAATGTCAGCACAATGAAATCAAAATTTTCCATGACCTCTGTCATCACAATGCCCCATGCCCTTTTCATCACAATGCTCCATGACCCCTGTCATCACAATCCTCCGTGACTCCAGTCATCACATTGCTTCATAACTTTTGTCATCACAACGGTCCATGCCCGCGTCATCAAAAGGCTTTGTGACCTTTGTAACCACAATGTTCCATGAACTTTTCATCACAATGCTCCGTGACCCTTGTCATCACAATGCTCTATGCCTTTGTCAGAACAATGCTCCATGACCCTTGTCATCACAATGTGCCACGTGCCTTTCATCACAGCGGTCCACAACCTTGTCATCGATATGCTCCATAAACATTGTAATCCCAATGCTCCATGTACTTCTCATCAAAATGCTCTCTCACATGAGATATCATAATGTTCCATCACTAGTCATCACATTACTCACTCACCCCTGTAATCACAATGTTCCATGACCCCTGTCATCACAATGCTACATCCCCTTATCATCACAATGTTCCATGACCCATGACATCACAATGTTCCACAACCCCTGTCATCAAAATGATCCATGACCCTTTTCATGCCAAAGCTCCATGACCCCTGACATCAAAATGTTCTATAACACCTGTCATCAAAATGTTCCATTATAATTTTCATCAAATTACTGCATGACCCTGTCCTCAAGCTGCTCCCTGCCCTTCTCATCAAAATGCACCACGCCCTTGTCATCAAAATGCTCCATGACTTTTGACATCACAAACCTCCATGACACTTGACATCACAATGCTCCATGTCATTGTCATCACAATGCTCCATGAAACTTCTCATCACATTTCTCCATGCCCTTGTCATCACAAAGCTCCATGACACTTGTCATCACAATGCTCAATGCCCTTCTCATCACAATATTCCATGCCCTTGCCATTACAATCCTCCATGACCCATGTATCACAGCGTTCCGTGCTCTTGTCATCACAATGCTCCATGCCCACTCCCATTACAATAATCCATGAAACATTTCACAGCAATGCTTCCTGCCCTTCTCATCACAATGCTCCATTACATCTGTCATAACAATGTTCCATGACCCCTGCCATCACAATGTTCCACGGCCTTGTCATTCACAAGGCTCCATGACACTTGTCATCACAATGTTCCAAGACCCCTGTAATCACAATGCTCCATGCCCTTGTCATCAGAAAGCTCCATGACGCATGTCATCAGAATGTTCCATGGACTTCTCATCACAATGCTCCATGCCCTTGTCATCACAATGCTCCAAGACCCTTGTTATCAAAATGCTCGATGCCCATTTTCATCTCAAAGCTCCATGAATCCTATCATCACAGTGCACCATGCCCATCACAATAATGCTTCAGGCTGTTGTCATCACAATGAAATCAAAATGCTCCATGACCTCTGTCGTCACAAAGCTCCAAACCGTTGTGATCACAATATTCCATAACACTTATCATCACAACACCCCATGATGCTTATATTCACAGTTATACATGGTCTTCTCATCATTATGCTCCATAACCTTAGTCATGACAATGCTCAATACACTTTTCATCACAATGCTCCCTGACACTTGTCGTCAGTATGTTCCTTGAACACTGTCATGACAAGGCTCCATGCCTTTTTCATCACAATGATCCATGCCCTTTTCATCACAGTGCTCCAAGACACCTATAATCACAATGCTCCATGCACTTGTCATCACAGTGCTCCATGACACATTCATCAGAATGCTCCATGTCCTTCTCTTCACAATGCCCCATGCCCTTGTCATAACAATGCTCCAAGACCACTGTAATCACAATGCTCCATGCCCCTTTTCATCAGAATACTCCATGAGACTTGTCATCACATGTCTCCATGGTCTTCTCGTCACAATGCTCCAGGACCAATATCAACACAATGATCCATGACCACTGTCATCACAACACTCAATTACCCCTGACAACACAGTGATCCGGAACTCTTGTCATCACAATGCTCCATGACCCCTGTCATCACAATACTCCATGAACATTTTCAGCCCAATCTTCCATGACGCTTGTCATCACAATGATCCATGCCTTTTTCATCCCAATGCTCCATGACCCCTGTATTCACAATGCTCTGTGACGCATGGCATCACAGTGCTCCATGACAGCTGTCATCACAATGCTTCATGCCTTTTTCAGCAAAATGCTACATGAACTTGTCATTACAATGTTCCATGCGCTTGTCATCAGTATACTCCATTACCATTGTCATCAAAATCCTCCATGAACCTTTGTATCACATTGTTTCATGCCCTTGTCATCACAATGCTCCATGCTACTTGAAATCAAAATGATCCATGACCTGTGTCATCACAATGCTCCAAACACTTGTGATCACAATGTTCCATAACACTTGTCATCACAACGCTCCATGATGCCTGTCATCACAATACTCCATGCACTTTTCATCACAATGCTCCATGACCTTTGTCATCACAATTCTCAATACACTTGTCATCACAGTGCTCCCTGACACTTGTCGTCAGAATGCTCCATGAACCCTGTCAAGAAAAGGCTCCATGCCTTTTTCCTCACAATGACCCATGCAGTTTTCATCACAATGCTCCATGCCATTGTCATCAGAATACTCCACAAGTTTGTCATCAAAATATTCCATGACCTTGGCATCACAATTCTCCATGCACTTGTCAGCACAATGCTCCCTGACCCTTGTCATCACAATGCTCCCAGCCATTGTCATCACACTGTTCCATTACCTTTGTCATCAGAATCCTCCATGACACTTGCATCACAATGCTCCATGCCATTGTCATCACAATGGTCCATTACATATGTCATCACAATGCTCCCTGACACCTGTCTTCACAATACTGTATGACCTGGTCTTCACAATGCTCCATGCCCTTGTCATCACAATGCACCATTCCAACTGTCATTGCAATAATCCATGAAACTTATTAGACCAATGATCCATGCCCTGGTCATCACAATGCTCCATGTTCCCTGTCATCAAAATTCTCCACGTTCTTGGCATAACTATGTTCCATGACACTTCCCATCACAGTGTTAAATGCTTTGTCATCACAATACTCCACAAGCTTGTCATCACAATACTCCATGACCCTTGTCATCACAATGATCCATGACCCCTGTCATCACAATGCTCAATGAGACGTATCATCACAATGCTCCATGCCCCTTGTCATTACAGTGCTCCATGATGCTCGTCACTAAAATTATCCATGGACTTCTCATCACAGTGCTCCACGGTCTTGCCATCACAATGCTCCATGCCCTGGTCATCACAATGCTCCTTGTCCCTTGTCATCACAATTCTTCACGTCCTTGTCATCACAATGCTCCATGACAGTTCTCATCACAGTTTAACATGCTCTTGTCATCACAATTCTCCATGCACTTGTCATCGCAATGCCCCATGACCCCTGTCATAGCAAGCCCCATCCCTTTGTCATCACAATGCTTCACGACATTTTCATCAAAATTCTCAATGGCCGTTGTCATCACAATGCTCAATGCCCTTGTCATCACAAAGCTCCATGACCTTTGTCATCACAATGCTCCAAGCCCTTGTCATCACAATGCTCCATTACCTTTGTCATCACAATCCTCCATAACACTTGGCATCACAATGCTCCATGCCATTGTCATCACAATGGTACATGAAATATGCCATCACAATGTTCCCTGACACCTGTCTTCACCATACTCCATTACCTTGTCATCACAATGCTCCATGCCCTTGTCATCACAATGTGCCATGCCCACTGTCAACACAATTATCCATGAAACTTGTCAGACCAATGCTCCATGCCCCTGTTATCACAATGCTACATGACCCCAGTCATCACAATGCTCCGTGTGTCCCGTCATCACAAGGCTTCATGACCTGTGTCATCACAATAGTCAATGCCCTCATCATCACAAGGCTCTGTGAAATTTGTCACCACAATGCTCCATGAACTTTTCATCACAATGTAGATACGTCCATGAGTGCAAGTGCCCTATGCTCTGTAGCTCATCTTTTAGATGTTTTAGCAAACACAATACACTTCGCCATAGTGGCCGTTGGCAAATTACAATTCCACTATCAGCCTCACAGGGCTCCCTTTTCTCCTCACCCTGTCCTGCATTTCTGGTGTTTACACTTTATGTGGATGGCCCTTCTGACTCATGTGAAGTGATACATTTTGTAGTATTGATTTCCAGTGCCCACCTGTCTGGTTGGATAAAAAGTGTGTATGGCCTTTACTTGAATATATTCACAAAAAAATGCATACGCCCTTTTGGGCCAACTGCATCATTGGCGATGTTCAGCCCCTTTTCTTGTGCTTTAATGGGGAGTCCTTTCTACCTCTTCAAATCTGTTTCCTGCGACTCTCCCTTGCTTACAACTCCTTTTCTGTGACTTACCTCAAGACATTTTTCGACGATAGATATTTTCAACTCTGCAGTTTCATGAATTTTAGTGCCCCTGAGTTCCATTATTCAACTTGTGTTTTTGGAAACTGGACACAAAACAGCGGGATTTCCTCTAGCCCTATTCTGTTTCCGTGGGCAATTCTAGCCTTTGATGAATTTGTCTTCCAGATTGGAAATTAGAGTGGCATGTGCCTGTCCGAACACCTAAGACTTGTCTCTAAATTTTTCTCATCCTTCCACTTCATCCTCTGGACAAATTACAAACTGTGTGCAACAGGATGTTGACGGTGCTGATATCCCCAAGTGAGGAGATTGTTAGGAAAGATGCTGGAGGGGTGAACCCGAGCACCAGACGATGAGGAGATGAGGTGCCTTTTCCAAACTCTTTCTGATCAAATGGTGTACCATCCTCTAGGTGTGACAGGCATGTTTTAGCTGTAGGAAGGGTCCAGTGCATGGAAGGAGAACACCAGGGATTTTTCCAAATCAGTGCCTCCCCGTACCCCAAACTGGGGAATTTTTAAGCTACGGCTACACGTATGTCCATTAAGCGCCTTGGGAAATAGGCAGAGCCCAAACTTTAGATGATTGAAATCTTCAGGGTCAGAAGCGTTCACCATCGGCCTTGCTTAGGTTACATTTTATCTGTCTTTGATAGACGATGTCAATAAAAATAACTATTCTTTTTCAGATTATTTCCCCTTATAGGTTATTGCAAATTATTCAGTGTAGTTCCCTGTGCTATACAGTAGTTCCTTGTTGATGATCTATTTTATACATAGCAGTGTGTATGTGTTAATCCCAAACTGTTAATTTATCCCTTGTCCTACCTTTCCCCTTTGGTAATAATAAATTATAAGATTTTATACTTCTCAGAAATGGGGGAGCTGAAAGAGAGGTATCCTTTTCAATGGAAAATCATTCAAAACAAGATTGAAGCCTCAGCCAAGAGTACTCGATGTACATCCATGGAAATAAATCACTTCATTTCTCTAATGTTGACCTGACAAATAAGACAGACGTCTTCACTGAACTTGCTTATAGTAAAGTGATGGAAATATCAAAGGTAAGTCTTAGAAACATCTTATTTTACCCGAGCATTATACACTGCTCTGTGTTAACTACAGTTTGGCACACACATCTGTTCATTGAAGTTACAATGTTCTCAATTTCTGTTACTGATCCTCCAGAGTGGACCCCAACAGAAGTCCCCATGCCCAGTGTCATTGGAGCCAACAGATCAAGACTGAGTTTGGTTCAGAAGCAAAGGAAACATTATTTTGAAAACAGAATGGAGAGGTGAGAGTGTGCACTCCCCCACGGGCTGTGGGCTGGGATGCTGTGTAGGGATCCCAGCAGCGTCAGTGGGAGGGAGGGGATGGAGCTCTCGAGGGCTGGGTTGGCTGAAGCTCAGGCTCTATGCCGTGGAGTCTGCATGGGACCCCGCTAGCTGAGGTGTTGACCCAGCCATTCTGCACTACGAAATCGGGTCTGAAGTGCCGGGTGTGGGACCTCTGCATGCGGAACCCTAGGAGCACGTGAAATTAGACAAAGCACAAAGGAAAAACAGCTTAGACTTTATTTTATTGCCCAGATTCTCTTTTTATCTCCCAGGAATTTTTAATGAATGTTGCCAGAGACGAACACCTCCTCTGCTTTTTGTTCCGTTACTCATTCTTGGGGTGTTGAGGGTTCAGACCCCTCTTTTGTAACTGCTTCATGCTGTGGTGGGAGCCCTGATACTTCGGGGGAGGGGCAAAACGTCTCCCCACCAGCCTCCAGGTGAGGTTGATTGTCCCAAGGCCTCCTGCCTCACTTCTCGTACGCCTGAGCACCAACATTGGATGTGTTATAGATTCTGATGACCTTTAAGTGTCCAGGAAAGAGATGTGCAGAGATGCTGAGGTGGCAGGTTACACCCCACCCCACATTTGTTCGGCGACCTTAGGCTGACGGTTTTTGCCAGCCTAGATGCTCTGACCAGTAGTCTGTGCTTTCTTTAATTAGGTCCCTGAATTAATGTACAAACAGCACCATGTTTCAGAACCCTGCCCACGCAACTCCCAGACAGTCCAGGGTCAGTGGTGATCCAGGACCATGACGTCCACTGAGTCAACGGCCTTTAGAAGTAGCCAGCAGTCCAGCCGGTCATATTGGCCACCATCACCGCGGTGTCTGTAGGGTTTTCTATGGTGAAAGCGTGATATACGTTTCCCCCGCCAAGCTTATTAGCTCCCCTCTGGGTGCAGTAAGTCCTGCAAGCAGTAGTCTGCTCTTTCGGGGCACAGTCTTCTTGTTTTCTGAGAGAAACTCCAGGTCAAGTGATGGTCACACGAGTCATCTTGGGGGCCCGTTGCCCCCGTTTGTCTCTCTGGAGGTTGGTGTTGGAGGGCCTCCTCCCTCGAGGTCAGTGTGTCCACAGAGCGACCCCTGCAACTTCAGGGCATGATGGGTGGTTAGGATCACGACGTGGGGTCCTTTTCCCTTAGAAGGGAGCTAGCCTTGTGGGCTGCTGATTTCCAGCTTTTTAGATACCCCAGTATCCTGGCCTGATGAGTCAGTGGGCAAAGCCCTTGGTGACCATAGTTTATCATACCTGAAGGGCATTCTTGTGTTGCCCATTTCAAGTGGTCCCAGTTTTTGCACTAAGGCTCCAAGGGCAATTAACCTTTGACCGGGTATGTAAAGGTCAAAGGGTTTAGCTAAATTAGCGAGTTCCTGGGCAAGGGTCTGAATTGACTGATCTTTCTATTCTTGAAAGGCTGCTTCTGGATTCTATTCAAAAGGATGATCATCTTTTCGTGTCAGTGTTTCATGTAGAGGCCCAGCTATTAGACTGTAGTTAGGGATCCAGATGCAGAAAACCTTGGCCTCCCCACGAACCCCTAAGCTGTCTTCTAGTTTTAGAAGAGGTAAGGCTGCAAATGGCTTC
This sequence comes from Mesoplodon mirus, assembly GCF_964341445.2. Classification (NCBI taxonomy): domain Eukaryota; kingdom Metazoa; phylum Chordata; class Mammalia; order Artiodactyla; family Ziphiidae; genus Mesoplodon; species Mesoplodon mirus. Next base: position 222,049 of record NW_028295202.1, read on the forward strand.
TTCCCTATCCTGGGATGCGTTTCTCCGAATATCTGTGAGAATGAAGCCCAGGCATGTCACCTGAGCCTGGGATATTTGAGCCTTTTTCTTGGACACCTTCTATCCTTTCTTGGCAAGGTAGTTCAGAGGCGTCTTTAGTAGGCCTGGCGATCAGAATGTCATCTGCATATTGAAGGAGGGTTCCCTTTTACAGAGGTAGAACTTTTAGGTCTTTAGAGGACATTTCCCCAATGATGGTGTGGGGATTTTTGAACCATTGGTGCAGGACGGCCCAGCATTATTGCTTGTGTTGCATGTTGTGTCCTGCCACACACAAGCCAAAAATTCTTGTGACTCTGAGATGAATGGAATACAGAAGAAGGCATCATTGAAGTGTAATACAGAATGCCATGGCCTGGTGGATGGTAGAATGAGCAGCAGGGAGTAGGAAATAGGAGCTACTGGATGTATATCCTCGGTGGCTTCACTGACTGTCCTGATATCCTTTACCAGGTCTCCAGCAGCCCATGGGGCTCTCGTGGTCAGGCCAGTCCCAGGATATGGAGCTCACCTGGGCTGCACCCCCCACCCCACAGCCCACTTGGCTCTCGTGTTCAAGTCCCTCCCAGGGTATGGAGCTCACCTGTGCAGCTACCCAGCAGCCCATGGGGCTCTCATAGTCAGGCCCTTCCCAGTATACGGAGCTCCCCAGGGCAGGTACCCCAGCAGGGCTGGACACACAGGAACTGTGCACATAGCCCACCTTGCAGAGAACCCCCAGCTCACCTGTCGCTCACAGCTGACACAGAACACCTCAGAGCAGGACTTGAACTAACAAACAGCAGCTCTGACAGGTCTGTGACCCTGGCTATCACTCTGTGCAGCCTCTCTCTGCCTGGTCTTCCAGACACTTCCACTGCAGCCAGGGCACCAGGCCTCTGTCTCCACCCACCATCACTCCTCTCCCTGACTCCTGGGTTCCTCTCATTAGGATAGGGTCTTCTTGAAGTTGTTTTCCACTCATGGACCAGATAAAATGATAAGAAAACAAGCCGCAGCTGCAGCCCCTTGTCTATCCTGACTCTCAAGAGCCCACACCTGTTCCTTGGGCCTGGCCCGTTTAACAAGTTTCATTTTCTGCAACTGTGAGCCCCTGAGAGGTGAGGATTGGCTGATTTGGGCAGCCTGACACTGCCTGCTGGCCCTCCCCATGTGTGCCTGGGTTGAGGTCAATATAAACACCTCTCCAGTCAGCAAGAGCCCCTGTAGCTGTGCCTGACGCCATATTCTCTGCCCCGTCAGCAGTGTCGGGGCTGGGGTGGTGGTAGGGAGGGAGAGGCCATGGCTTTGTGGGTGGCCCAGTGTGAGGGGGGCTCTGCTGGACTTTCTGCAGGAGTTGCCAGGCTGCCACCTGCTAAAGAAGAGGATGTGTCACCCATACCTGCCACTGGAATTTCTCCCCAGGCAGAGGTGAGGAAGTAAAAAAGCAGTGGGGGCCGTGGCAAGAGGGGTATCTCAGACAGGGAAATGGAAAGCTTCCAGAAGAGCATCTGGGGCCAGGACCATCCTGGCTGGCCTGCAGGCACCAAGTCGGCCTACGTGCTGTCGCTGGTTTGGCTCCACAGCCCTTCCTCTAGGCTTGCAAGTGCTTGTACATATTCAGGTGTTTTACCTGGAAAGGGTGGGAAGAGTTCAGCTGCAGCAGGACTGGGGCTCAGCTCACATTTACTCACAGACGCCTCGACACAGTCCCCCAGCTTTGCAATGAGGATGCTCCTTGTGGGGGGGAGTGCTGCTGACTGCATGGGAGACGATTTCCCAACTCTGATCAACTTAAGAATTTTTTACCACTGGAGCAAGTGCCCTGATACGATTTTCCTCTGTATCACTGTTGGGTTCTGTTTTTTTTTGTTTTTTTTTTTTTCTTTTTTTCTTTTTGGTTCAAGGTAGATTTTATTTATTCCTCATTTTTTTAAATTTGGAAATATAAACATGGAAATAATGCATTAATATAAAGACATCTATGTGAAGGGAAAACTTTTTTTCTGTTTTATTTTATTAAATGTTATTTATTTTTAATTTTTTAAAATTTATTTATTCATTTTATACAGCAGGTTCTTATTGGATATCTATTTTATACATATAAGTGTGCACATGTGAATCCTAGTCTCCCAATTCATCCCACCACCACCCTCACATGGTGTTCCCCCCTTGGTGTCCATATGTTTGTTCTCTACATCTGTGTCTCTATCTCTGCCCTGCAAACCGGTTCATCTGTACCATTTTTCTAGGTTCCACATATATGCATTAATATACAATATTTGTTTTTCTCTTTCTGACTTACTTCACTCTGTATGACAGTCTCTAGATCCATCAATGTCTCTACAAATGACCCAATTTCATTCCTATGTATGGCTGAGTAATATTCCATTATATATATGTACCATATCTTTATCCATTCGTCTGTCTGTGGGCACTTAGGTTGCTTTCATTACCTGGCTATTGTAAATAGTGCTGCAATGAACATTGTGGTGAATGTGTCTTTTTGATTTATGGTTTTCTCTGGGTATATGCCCAGTAGTGTGATTGCTGGATTATATGGTAATTCTATTTTTAATTTTTTTAAGGAACCTCCATACTGTTCTCCATAGAGACTGTATCGATTTACATTCCCAACAATAGTGGAAGAAGGTTCCTTTTCTCCACACCCTCTCCAGCATTTGTTGTTTGTAGATTTTCTGATGATTTGACGTGATAACTCATTGTAGTTTCGATTTCCATTTCTCTAATAATTAGTGATGTTCAGCAGATTTTCATGTGTGTACTGGCCATCTCTATGTCTTCTTGGAAGAAATATCTATTAAATCTTCTTCCATTTTTGTATTGGGTTGTTTGTTTTATTACTATTGAGCTGCATGAGCTGTTTATATATATTGGAGATTAATCATTTGTCCATTGATTCGTTTGCAAATA